>NW_024100678.1:4487500-4517500 GCF_016545835.1 Crotalus tigris
TGGGAGCGTGTATTCTTGTGTCAAAATAGATCCTGTTTTTCATATGGGAGGATAGACAACCTGATGCTCTTGAGATGAAAAACAATTTCATTTTCCTGTCCTGTAGAAACATTGGTTTGATGATGATGATGATGATGATGATGGTGATGATGATGATGATAATAATAATAATAATAATAATAATAATAATAATAATAATAATAATAATCTGTCAACAATACTGAATAACTCAGGACATGGCTATCAAATATCAAAAACATCTACCAGACTATCCCATCTCCTTTACATGGATGACCTGAAGCTGTATGGAAAAACATCATCTGAAATAGAATCGCTGCTCAACACTGTCCGTATATATAGCCAAGATATTGTTATGGAGTTTGGCTTGGACAAATGTGCCACACTTACTATCAAACAAGGAAAAATAATGAAAACTGAAGGAATCAAGATGCCCCACGAAAATAACATTAAGAGTCTGGATGAGGAAGAGTACTACAAATACTTGGGTATCCTTCAAGCTGACAACATCAAGCACACTGAAGTCAAGAAAAAGATTAGAGGTGAATACATCAAGAGAGTGAAGAAGATCTTAAAATCCAAACTCAATGGAGGAAATACCATAAAGGCAATCAACACCTGGGCAATCCCAGTCATTAGGTACACAGCTGGAATAGTGGACTGGACTCAAGCAGAACTAAAAGCAATGGATAGGCAGACCAGAAAAATAATGACAATGAATCATGCCCTTCATCCACGCAGTGACATTGATAGACTTTATCTACCAAGGCAAATAGGTGGGCGTGGAATGCTACAAGTACATCAGATGGTTGAAGAAGAAAAAATGGCTTTGGAAGAATATCTGAAGAACAATGATGAAGATGCACTGAAATTAGTATATCAGGAAGGCTTACTGACTACTGGAGAGACCAAACTGGCCTACAAGAAAGACCAAATGAAGAACAGAATAGAGGCATGGGAAGACAAAGCACTACATGGCCAATACATGAAAAAAATAGCTGGGAAAGCAGATAATAATAAAACCTGGCAATGGCTAAGAGCAGGAAAATTGAAGAAAGAGACCGAGGGACTAATTCTGGCTGCACAAGACCAAGCCTTAAGGACAAATGCATACAAAGTCAAAATTGAGAAGACAGCAACAGACAGTAAGTGCCGCCTATGCAAAGAAGCTGAAGAAACAGTGGACCACTTGGTAAGCTGTTGCAAGAAGATCGCACAGACTGACTACAAGCAGCGGCATGACAAAGTAGCAACAATGGTGCATTGGAAGATCTGCAAAAAATATCATTTGCCTGTAAGCAAAAACTGGTGGGATCATAAAATAGAGAAAGTCATAGAAAATGATAAAATTAAACTGCTCTGGGACTTCAGAATTCAAACAGACAAGCACCTGCAACATAACACCCCAGACTTAACAATTGTCGATAAGAAAAACAAAAAAGTCTGGATAATGGATGTGGCAGTGCCTGGAGACAGCAGAATAGAAGAGAAAGAGCTGGAGAAGATAACAAAATACAAAGACCTACAAATAGAAGAGAAAGACTGTGGCAAAAGCAAGCAAGGGTAGTACCAATAGTGATAGGTTCCTTGGGTGCAATCCCGAAACAACTGGAGCACCACTTGAACACTATTGGCATTGACAAATTTGCCATTAGTCAATTGCAAAAGGCAGCCTTACTAGGAACTGCTTCCATCCTGCGACGATACCTGTAATACCATAAAACATCCACATCTGCCTATTCCAGGTCCTGGGTAAGGACTCGATAGGTAGACAAAATGCCAAATTCAGTCTGAGCATCTGGCTGACTGTGCGATGATCCATAATAATAATAATAATAGTAATAATAATAATAATAATAATAATAATAATAATAATAATAATAATAATAATAATAATGTTGGGAGGGACCTTGGAGGTCATCTAGTCCAACCCCCTGCAGGAAACCCTATTTTTAAGTGTTTAAAAATACTTTATATTGATTTCACCAGTCTGTTAATGATAATATATATTCATTCTCTACTCCTAAAAATTCATTTTAAAACAAAAATGATTACAATCAAAATTAATAATAAAAAGAATCCATTACTGATATAATAATAAGAGAAATTCTTTTGGGAATTCCATCTATGAGCTGCTTACATAATAATGTTTTTAAAATTTGGAAAATATGTATGCATTACCTCTATTACATATATATTTGGATATAAAGAAATAGTTTGTATTACATGCAATAGTCTTAGCAGCAGGCACACTATCTCACGCCCACTCATGCAATGAAGGAGGCTTACTCACTCACTAGAACAATTGACAAAGGCAAGTGGAAGAAGATGACATAGGTTATTTTAGATTATTTTTTTAACTTGAGGGAAAGAGTTATATAATAAAAGGGATGGCTGAAAGAATGAACTGCAGACAGTAGTGCAACTAATATGTACTATACTACAAGTCAAATAAATTGAGTTAAGAAAAAAAATAGAATTTGGGGAAATGTAGAGGATCACACAAACACATTCAAACAGAAAAACAAAGAGCTACAATCTGTCACTCCTCCCTCAATAAATTTGGCACGATGTTGACAAATTGAAAAAATGAAGAGAATGTAGCAGGGTTTACCTAAGTGGTATTGGTTGGGAAGTATTGAGAAATGTTAAAGTCATTGGTTACCATGCATGTTAATATCACGTTAAGCATCGCAAGACTCAACTTACCTCTCTTAGTTTTGTCATACATGGAGTGCAAGCTGCAAATGTTTGAGAATCTATGGAGCCAAAAAATTCACCAAATCTCCACATTAGTTTGGAAATTAATCAGAAATTAAAAGTACTTGATTTGATTGAGTAGAGTGAATCAGTTCAGAAATTCACTTCAGATATTGGATGTTGGAATCCTCTAATCAAATCATTCCTTCAAAGCTTTGCACACTCCTAATGAAAATTATAGGTGCTTAATAAATTCAGTATCACTTAATAACATTTTTTTCAACTGCTTCATATTTAAGTAAAAGTGATATGATGTAATAGGGTCATATGGAACTCAGGGAAATATTTTTTGCCATTCCAAAAAGATCTAATAATAGTACCATTGACAATCCCACAAAGTAACATTATGATTTATTACTTCCAAAAAGGATAGTAGATACAAAGGAGTAGCAGAGAATTTCATTACAAGACAAAGAACTATATAGATCCAGTGGTGGGATTCAAATATGTGAACAACCGGTTCTCTGTGTGGATGCCGCTTCCAGAAATCCTTTCTGGGCCTGGGCAACAAAAAATTAGCTACTGGTTCTGCTGAAGTGGTGCGAACTGGCTGAATCCCACCACTGTATAGATCCTACATCATATCCAACACTAAGGCCATAGGTGATTCTTCATCAATCAACAAATTAGAAATGCCCAACATTACTAAATTCATTACTTACATGAACATTTATATCACTTCACATACAAAAAAACCAATTCTAGTACTTTAGCTTAAAATATAAACAAGGTACAATAATAAAGTGTCACAAAATGAATAATACAACTATATCATAAGAACTGATATCTCCTCAGTCACATATTCAGCCTTTTCAAAAGCCCCCCAGAAGATTTAATCTTTAATCCAAAATTCTAATAGAGCTGAGGCCATCTCTATTTCCAGGGACAAGTTTTTCAGAGGCAGATGTGACAACTGAGTAGATATCTTCAGAATCTCATCCATCAGCATTCCCTAGGAAGTGACCCCTATAACGTTTCATCTCTCTGCTTTCACTAGAGAAGTAGATACCACATGGGACAGGTAGTCTTATTGATAGGTTGGTTCAACAGTTCAAGTAGAGTTATCTATGAAGCAAACTGAAGAGAGAGAAGGTAGCCTAAAGGATTCATGTGCTAGAATACAAATCCTATAATTCCCAGCATTTTGGGCTAATGTCTGAGATGTGTTAGAAAAAGCTACTTTAAACTGAGCATTGGATATTGTCTTTGCATCAAGAACATAAAGCTACTTACTCTACAATGTACAATACTACAAAGACATGCAATAATATAGATCTGCTTTGCCTTGATCTAAGATGTGAGATGTGTGACTTATTATTTCATCAAATCAATGATAAAACTATAGCTTCATAATTTACAATAACTTATTTATTCCCCATAAAATATTTCTCATTTATTGGAGGGACACAAAATCAGCGATGAGATACTGTATACATCTCATCTAAAGTAGCCATTATTTGCTGGCTACTGTTTTTATCCCTACCCCATGGCTTTCAATCTTAGTAGAAATGCCTGAGTTTATGCAAAAACTGGAGAAATAGATTTCTTGTTCCTGAAAAAAGGCATAGTTATATAAACCAGCAAGGACTCTGTAAAATCTTATGCACTGCTATACTACTAATAGGGACATTAAGTAGACAGGTAAAGGTATTTGTGATGACAACTCAAATAAGCAGGGGATCTTGGTCCAAGATGAAGAACTTGTCTTCCACAGGGAGAAGTGCGAATCAGATATTACACATCAGTCATGCAAGAACAGAAAGGCACTCCAAAAGAGAAGCCACCTTCTGGTTGGTGATTCAATTATAAGGGATGTAAATGTAGGAAAGGACACAGAGGTTTCGAATGAGGTCAGGTGTCTTCCAGGTGCTACTGCCGGTAGGGACAAGAAGTGTATTTGTAAAATAATCAAGAATGCCAGCAAGGACTGTGATGTGGAGACTATTGTACATCTTGGCATTAACGATCTGTCCCAAAAAGATGTACTCACTGTGCAGAATGACTTCCAGAACCTGGGGCAGGAACTTAGCAGAATAGGCTGTAGGCTTATTTTTTCAGAGGTCTTACCAGTGTATAAGGACCAAAATGGAAAAGGCCAGCATATAGCACAATTCAATATGTAGTTAAAGGAGTGGAGTAAAGGGGAAGGCTTTGGATATATTAGTCATGATGTCAGCAGCTGGTTCAATGAAGAAATGTACAAAAGAGATGGTCTGCATCCATCAAAGAAAGGGACTGAGTTACTTGGCTATAAATTCACAGATTTTCTGGAGAAATATTTAAACTAAATAGAGGGGACAGTGAGCTAAATGATACAGAACATCCTGTCCCCGGCAATCTAAACACTATAGGGCTATCAGTGCATGTAACATAGATGCGTGTATGGACAAGAACATCAACCTTGCTGTCAAGCAAAATCAAGCTCTTAATAGCGAGTGCCACATAAAGTGCACTAACCAAATAGGTGGTAAGACATTAGGAGAACTCAGGCACCACACAGGTTATGTAGGAAGTAAACACAGGGTTGGTCATAAAGGACTCAAATGTCTATACACAAATGCACAGAGTATGAACAGTAAACAGGTTGAACTAGAAATTCAGGTTAATGAGGGCAGATATGATATTGTTGTCATAACAGAAACAAGGTGGGATGAAACCCACAAATGGAACACACAGCTAGAGGGATTTAAATTATTTAAAAGAAACAGACCAAATAAAAGAGGAGGTGGAGTTGCTCTCTATATAAGAAATAACTACATCTCTACAGAAATAGAGCACAACAATGATGAAAACTGTCCTGAATGCGTATGGGTCAATATAAAGGGGGGGGGAAACGACATTGCCATAGGTGTATACTACACACCACCCAACCAAACACAGGAAATAGATGAACTTTTTGCTAGTCAGCTAACTAAGGTATGTAGGAAGCACATCACAATAGTAATGGGGGACTTTAACTACCCTGACATCAACTGGGAGACAAACTCTGCACAAAGTGGAAGATCAAACAGATTCCTGACAAACCTAGCAGACAACTTTGTCTCCCAAAAAGTAGAGAAGGGAACTAGGAGATTAGCCATTTTGGACCTAATTCTCTCTAACAGAGATGAAATGATAGAAGGTGTTGAAGCCATAGGAACCTTGGGAGGAAGTGATCATGCAATATTGGAATTCAACATTATGGAAGCACAAGCAATAGAACACAGTCAAACTGGAGTCTTGGACTTCAAGAGAGCTAATTTAAATAAACTTAGAGAGGGTTTGGGAAGGATTCCATGGATGAGAATCCTCCAGGGGAAAACAACTCAAGAGGCTTGGGAAATTTTGAAAAGTGAGATAATAAAGGCCGAGTCTAGCACAATACCAACAAAGAGGAAAAATAATAGCTCTCAAAAGAAACCAGCATGGCTGCATAAAGAACTCTCTGATCAATTGAAAGATAAAAAGGACAAGTATAGAAAGTGGAAAGAGAGACACATAACTAAGTCAGAATATCAGCAAATAGCCCGAGCCTGCAAAGATGAAGTGAGGAAAGCTAAGGCTCAAAATGAACTAAGGCTTGCAACCAAAGTCAAAAATAACAACAACAAAAAAAGCTTCTTTCAACATGTAAAAAACAAGAAAAAAGTAAAGGAAATGATTGGTCCATTAGTGGGTGAAAATGGCAAGAAGGTGACAAGCAAGGGAGAAAGCAGAACTATTTAACCCATTTTTCTCAGACCTACCTATCAAAAATAGTGCCATAAAAAACAAAATAGAAATACAAGTTAAGATAGGTAAGAAAATGGTAAGTGAACACCTGTCCAGCCTAGACGAGTTCAAATCACCAGGACCAGAGGGATTACACTCCAAGGTTTTTAAGGAAGTGGCAGATGTGACCTTAGCACCACTGAACTATATTTTTCAAAGATCCTGGAGCACTGGGGAACTGCCAGAGAACTGGAAAAGAGCTGATGTAGTTCCCATCTTCAAAAAAGGAAAAAAAAGGACCCAGGAAATTACAGACCTATCAGCCTGACCTCAATACCTGGGAAGATTCTGGAAAAGATAATCAAACAACGAATCAGCGAACACCTAGAGGCAAACAAAGTCATTACTAAAAGCCAACATGGGTTGTCAAAAACAGATCATGTCAGACAAATCTTATTGCATTCTTTGACCAAGTGACAAAATTAGTGGACCAGAGGAATGCTATGGATATAATTTACTTGGACTTCAGTAAGGTAAGGCATTTGACCAAAGTAGACCACAACCTACTACTTGAGAAGATAGAAAAATGCGGGTTAGACAGGATCACCACCAGATGGCTGGACCGTAGCTGGCTTGACTGGCCAGTACGTGTGGCCATACTCAGTGTGGTCCTCAATGGAACCGCATCTACATGGAGGAAAAGTGTGTAGTGGGGTGCCCAGGGCTCTGTTCTGGGTCCAGTGCTCTTCAACATCTTCATCAACGATCTGGACGAGGGATAGATGGGGAACTCATCAAATTTGCAGACGACACCAAGCTGGCAGGAATAGCGAACACTCCAGAAGACAGGCTTAGATACAGGAAGGATCTGGACAGACTTGAACACTGGGCACTAACTAACAAAATGAAATTCAATGGTGAAAAAAGTAAGGTTCTACATTTAGGCAAGAAAAACCAATGTACAGGTATAGTATAGGGGTACCTTGCTCAATAGTAGTAACTGTGAGAGGGATCTCGGAGTCCTAGTGGACAATCATTTAAATATGAGCCAGCAGTGTGCTGCAGCTGCCAAAAAAGCCAACACAGTGCTAGGCTGCATTAACAGAGGGATAGAATCAAGATCACGTGAAGTATTAATACCACTTTACAATGCCTTGGTAAGGCCACACTTGGAATACTGCATCCAGTTTTGGTCACCACGATGTAAAAAAGATGTTGAGACTCTAGAAAGAGTACAGAGAAGAGCAACAAAGATGATTAGGGGACTGGAGGCTAAAACATATAAGGAACGGTTGCTAGAATTGGGTATGTCTAGTTTAACGAAGAGAAGGACGAGGGGGGACATGATAGCAGTGTTCCAATATCTCAGGGGCTGCCACAAAGAAGAGGGAGTCAAATTATTTTCCAAAGCGCCTGAAGGCAGGACAAGAAGCAATGGGTGGAAACTAACCAAAGAGAGAAGCAACCTAGAACTGAGGAGAAACTTCCTGACAGTTAGAACAATTAACCAGTGGAACAACCTGCCTCCAGAAGCGATGAATGCGCCAACACTGGAAGTTTTTAAGAAGAGACTGGACAGCCATTTGTCCGAAATGGTATAGGGTTTCCTGCCTGAGCAGGGGGTTTGACTAGATGACCTCCAAGGTCCCTTCCATCTTTATCATCATTATTATTATGGATCATTGCACAGTCAGCCAAATGTTCAGACTGGATTTGGCATTTTGTCTACCTATCGAGTCCTTACCCAGAACCTGGGATAGGCAAATGTGAATGTTTGATGGTATTACAGGTATCGTCACAGGATGGAAGCAGTTCCTAGTAAGGCCGCCTTTTGCAATTGACTAATAGCGAATTTGTCAATGCCAATGGTGTTCAAGTGGTGCTCCAGTTGTTTTGGGATTGCACCCAAGGAGCCTATCACTATTGGTACTACCCTTGCTTGCTTTTGCCACAGTCTTTCTATTTCTATTTGTAGGTCTTGTATTTTGTTATCTTCTCCAGTTCTTTCTCTTCTATTCTGCTATCTCCAGGCACTGCCACGTCCATTATCCAGACTTTTTTGTCTTTCTTATCGACAATTGTTAAGTCTGGGGTGTTATGTTGCAGGTGCTTGTCTGTTTGAATTCTGAAGTCCCAAAGCAGTTTAATTTTATCATTTTCTATGACTTTCTCTATTTTATGATCCCACCAGTTTTTGCTTACAGGCAAATGATATTTTTTGCAGATCTTCCAATGCACCATTGTTGCTACTTTGTCATGCCGCTGCTTGTAGTCAGTCTGTGCAATCTTCTTGCAACAGCTTACCAGGTGGTCCACTGTTTCTTCAGCTTCTTTGCATAGGTGGCACTTACTGTTATTATTATTATTGTTGTTGTTGTTGTTATTATTATTATTATTATTATTACAATAAGTTGCCTTTTTTTGTATGGAATTTTCCCCCAAATACTTATGTAGAGGGCTGGTTTTCTCTGATGTTATAATACCTGCTTCACTTAGCCCAAGATACCCACACCCCTTCTAAGGCTTTTGATACTAGTTTTATCTTTGTATTGTCTCACCCCATCAAAAATTATTTTAAAATTGTTTGTTGGTTTGGAGTTTCCATATACTTTTAAGTATATGTGTTCTGGTCTTGCCGTATCACAATTTTAAACAGAGCTATCCAATCTGTCCTGTGATATTTCTTTTCTCTTATTTTTGTGGGAAAAATATGTGATGCTTAAGTCTGCTTTTCACTGTACACCTACACAGCTGTATACACACACAATATATATTTACATCTGCATTCATGCATATCTTTTGAGAGGTGAACTTTCAGTTAGGGACCTTAAAAGAAAAGCAGAAACAGCTGCTTCGTCTGCATTTGCAATGTTTTCAGTGGCTCATAGTATGTACCCATGAGAGAAACATACATGTGTTTTTGTTTTCCTTTTGATGCTATGCATTGTGTTACTTGACTATGTTATAAATGTGCTTCATTTAGCATGTGTCCCTGGCATAACAAAGTCTGAAAAACCAAAGATATTCCATTGTGGATTCTGTCCAAGAAAAAACACACCATTGGAATCAGGAACGAGCTTTAGAACACCCTTTTGCTGTCAAGAGCATTTGAAATAATAGTAAATCTAAGGAGGGTCTTTGAGGCTTTTTGGAATGCATTTGTTGGGCCAGTGGGTAGCTATAAAAGCTGGGCATGTTAACAAAAATTGTGATGTGGGTGCAAGAGGACATGCCCATGTTTTCTTTGCAACTGCAGTTCTGTTGCTGAGTTTGAGCATCTCTCTCTCTCTCTCTCTCTCTCTCTCTCTCTCTCTCTCTCTCTCTCTCTCTCTCTCTCTCTCTCTCTCTCTCTCTCTCTCTCTCTCTCTCTTTAATGAATGGTCTCTGGCTCAGTTCCTGGTGTGCAGATTGTAAATTAGCATATAAATTAGACACCAAGGAGGTGCAAAGTATTTGTTTAATTCATCAGCATCAGTGGAATAGAATAAACTAGGTGCAGGTCTGAGGGAATCCTGGGTGAGCACATACTTTCATAAAGTGCTCACATTGCAAACAGCCTTCCCAGGAACTATTCTGCCTTTTGTGATGGAACTCCAGAGGCAGATGTATTATTAGTCAGTGATACAGATGTAAAGAAAAAAAGACGTAGGTTTTCACAAGGTAATAGTGAAAAACTAACTAAAATTGCACATCAGTATTGTTCCATTAAAAAAACATCAAGAGTAACAATAGCAAAATGACTTTAGAGTCTCAATTAAAAGAACAAAATATTGAGCAGGCTAACTGTTTAATCTCAGGTGAAAGGGCTGCTGCTTTAAGGGGTTACAAATAGTTCTATATTTGCACCCTCATGTGCCTCACAAAGCACTTTTTGTCTTCAAATCTAAATATTGCACAAAGCAAGTTTCTGACTGCCTAAGGCTGGATGTTAAGCACAAAAGGTGATCTGTGAACTGTAAAATGGATGCCATGTAAGTGAGGATGGTTCATAAGGACAGGGAAGCATAAAGAAAAATATTGGATGGATCAACTAGTTTTAGCTTTTTTTTCTTTTCTTTTTTATGCCTTTAACATGTTTGCTTATTCCTTATTTCTTTTTTTGTGCTTGTCATAATATTTCTTATCATGAAACACAATAGTATGTACACCTGCTACAAAAATGGCATGGAATAAACTCAGCATTTTTTGAGCTTATATGTTACATTTCATCTTCACAGAGACTTTTTGATCATTTTTTAACCATTATAACCAACATTAATTGATCTCAGAAAGCTAAGCCAGGCCAAGCCTGAATTATCTGGTGGAAAACAAGGCTATTCCAAAAAGAAGAAAGAGAAAGAGGTAGGAACATAAACATATGTTGTTGCCCAAGGAATTACATAGGAAAGTTAATAAAACAAAGGCATTCATGCAGGAGATAAGAAAAATTCAAGATGGTGACTGCCATCACATGACTGAGGCATTGCCCCTAAGATTGGGGCTTTGATCACATGGTAACAGCAACTATCTTCACTTGACACCCTCCCATGTTCCATCCAACCCCTTGGCATGAAGTCATTAAGAACCAAACTGGACTCAAAGATGATTAGAATTTTGTCAAGACTGCAAGATTGCGTAGGCATAGTTAGGAGTAAACTAGAATGAATACAGTCTGCATATACATAAAGCATTCTGCATATTTTTTTAAAAAATTTCTTCCTTTCATTTTAAAGCAAAACAGACTTAGATATTTCTTCATCTCTGCCTTTCATTTTGATTTTGCTAATAATAATCCCCCCCAAAAAAGTGCTGAAGAATTTGAAAGTTTGGTCATTTACTGAATGACTTTCGTGTTATTGAATATTTTCATTAATAACTCAAGTGAACCCAAGGAAGCTACTTTAAAACTCTTGTTATTTATTTATTCATGTACTTCTTGTATGATGGATTAGGAAACAATGGTATCTTATGTCACTCCCCACAAATATAGTTATTTGAACTGGTGCCAAATAATTTTCACCCATTGTGTTTTGTTAAGGTGGGATTTAAACAAAAAGAAAACAATATGAAGGCAGTGGAGCATGGAAACCAAAGGATTAAATGTTATTCATGAGTAACTTTAGGTCAGATTGTGCCTACATCAGCTATATAAAAACAGTTGATTTAATATCTTTTTATTCTTTCAAAGAATTAACTTGAAAGGTCACATTAAGGCTCATTCCATCAGAGACATATCCTGGAAAATATCTTGCTTCACATCAGTTCCCATCCAAGATATTTTCAGAGCTACTGTTCTCTCTGAGACTGTTTAAAACTGTATTGTCTAAATTCAATGTTGCATAATAATTTAAAATTGCACTTACTGGCTTTCTAGAACTTGTAAAAATGAGCCAGTCCATTGCTATTTATGGTCATGAGAGAGATTGTTATTCTTAGCCCCAAAAGTTCCTAAGCCTCGGTGAATTAATACAGCACAGTACTTTAAATGTTACAGGTTCAAATCCCCTCTCAGCCATGAAATTCTCTGGCTGGTTATGACACTCAGATTCTCTCAGTTGACCTATCTCAGAGGGCTCTTACAAGAACTAAGTTGGAATGGTTAGAATTATGTATACCAACTGTTTGAGACTCATTAGAGAAATGACAAAATCTAAATGTAATCCATAAAGCCAATAAGTATCAGAATATTTTTGTAACCTGAATAAAAGAAAAAAAATGACATTGATCATGCTGAGGAAACAGATCTCGTAACATACAAAAAATTTTCATACAAAGATTATGTTTTTCATAATCTTTTAGGGCATTTTTTAATCTTGGGGCTCATAAAGTCATTATTTTTGTTTATGATAAAACCATAAGAGACAGGATGTGGTCATGATTTTTAGCATATCCAAAGTAATTATGGCACTTGCCCTATTTATTTCTAGTTTATTGCACAGTCCTAGTAGTTTCTTTTATTCCCACAATTCCTTCTGGGATGTTCCCCTGAATCTTAACTTTCTCTACTCTTATCTAATTACTAACTCTACAATCTGAGCCTATAGAACACTGACCAATGTCAAGCTTAAAGCTTTTGTTGACTCCTAAGGGAATGTTGTGTAGTTTTGTACCAGTTAAATCTCTATAATGCCATCCTACACTTTTCTAGCTTATTTATAGCAAAACCAGATTTTTCCTACAGTTTGATGAAATGTAGTCAAAGAGGACAAGCTGTGAAGTTATACTATTAAAAACTAGCAACTTTTCAAATTGTGTCAAAAGAAATTTAGCTGCAAGAGCATCTGTTAAAAATGCTTATTAAAAGCCTTTCTCCAAAGTCATGCTATCTTATGCACATTTTGTCCAGCATATATGGTAACACAAGCACTTTATTTCTTTTAGAAAAACATAAAACTAGCAAATTGGGATTGTAGCTGCTTTTACATTTCCCCCTTCTATTTTAAATTATGGTTATTCACCCATACATTCCCTCTCTGAATATTCATTTAAAAGGAAGGTTTTGTAATAGTCACATTTAATTTATCAGGGTGCAATAATTTGTGTTTCCCAATCATCTTGCAGACTTTGGTTCATTATACTATTGTTTCACATGAGTAAGTTAGCAAAGTTTGGATTGATTGACTCTAATTAACTAAAACTGGTTCCAGGCTGTGCATCTATTGTCATGGTAGCTGGCCACAAAGCCCCAAACTGTACAGTAATGGCAATATAAGGTAATATTGATATGAAAACACTAGCAAATGTTTCATATTGTCTTAGACTGTTTGTACATAAATTACTGATGTGGGGGACAATCGAAGAAAGAACCTACTCATAGTAATTTATATAGAAAAATGGTCAATGATTGCATTGTTAATATATCTACTCCTGAGAATATGGACAACAAACGAGTAGCTGCATCCTTCAATAGAAGCTTTAGAGAACTCATCTGAAGCAGCAACACCCAAAGCTGGGTAATTTACCCTTAATGGATTTTTGTTTGTTTTTGTGCCTTTGAGTCAGTCTTGATTCCTGGCAACTGCTTGGACAAGTCCCAACTTTCTTGGGAAAGTTTTTCAGAAGTGGCTTGCCATTGCTTCTTACCTGGGGCTGAGAAAGAGTGACTGGTCTAAGGTCACACAGCTGGCTTCATGCCAAAGATGAATCTAGAACACACAGTCTCCTGGTTTCTAACTTTAATCATTACTATATGTCATACTGGTTCTTGATGTTATAAGACCACAAATCAAAGGTTTGAAAAGTATGATGTGTGACCCTCATGAAACCTTTCACTTTCCAAACCTTAAACACCCCCAATATGAACAGGATGCAAACATTCAGTCTGTTTTTTCTCCTTTGTGGAGGGCAGTTAAGGAGCAAATGAGGTATCTTGAGGTTTGTTGAGCCCTAAACACTCATTTCACACCTTAAATATCCCCAGCCCATTAAAGCCCATGTTGGATCCTGTGTCCATCCCTATTGAGGTCCATTTTGGATCCTGATTTTTGTATATTTTCCCTTTGCCAGATTCAGGAAAGATAACAATTGGTCAAGTAGCTGAACATCAAATCTGAATGAGAACATAGTAGAAAGAACCACATAAGTTTAATTTGGAAAAAATGTTATTGTTCTATGACAGACATTTTGAAATATTTGGATATTAGAAAATGGAGTAGAATTTTGTAGTAGAACCTAAACCACTGCACTCGGATTACACAAGCCTTCAAGAATCCAATTGTACCCCTTTCTCCTTCTGTTCATCAGTTTTACTTTCTGTTCATTAAGCAGTCACCAATTTTTAAAAAAGTTTCACCCCATGATTGCATGTATTGGGGAGAACAGGAAAGACCATGAAAGAACCTTGACATAAATGGATCGACTTATATGCATGCATCAAAAACTATAACTAAAGTACATAATTACATTATTAGAGGATAATGTGACATATATTATCATTTTGATATAATTGTGGGCTGTTATGGATACCTGTATGTGTTGGCAACCTTCCTTAAAGAGGGTCTTCGTCAAAAACATTTACAAAGTTCAAGTAAATGACTTTTACAAAATCTTTCTTATTCACATACTTACTGCCACTTTGAAAGTTTTTAAAAGAACAGGACTTACCTTCAGATATATGCTTAGACATATATTAACTTGCCCTTTCTACTAAGTGTTATAGGAAATTAATGCTAAGAAAACAATTTCCCTTTGAACTGTACAGGAGGTTAAATGAAATTTATGCCAACAGGTTCTATATTATAATACTGGGCTGGCAATTAATTTTTACATTTATTTTCAGCCAGATATCATGTAATAACTTTCTGCTTTGCAGTTTGTTTTTTCCACTGATTTGTTATAATGCCAGAATATTGGGGTATTCCATCTATCAGTTGATAGAAGGTATTAAACAAAAGTAAGATGGTAACAGGTGAACTTCCTTCCAAAGTTCATTTTGAAAGGTGTTGTATATTTGCTCTTTTTATATATTTATACATGCAATGATAGATAGATAGATAGATAGATAGATAGATAGATATAGATGCATATTAAATACATATAGGTCTGTAAATAAATCAAAAAGGCTCACTTGAATCCAACTTGATAGCTGGTGATTATGTGAGCATGTCCATGTAAGTGTTTTGGGCAGCAGCATTAAAATGGACTGTCATTACTTCTTCTGAGTATTTTTACTTCCCAATCTAGCTGTGGATTTCCCAGTGGTCTTCCATCCCTATACTAATTAGTTCTGATTGCCTCTTTGAGTTCATCCAAGATAAGATAGGTGTTGCCACCTGCTGTAGATTTCTAAATAAACCTTTAATAATTTATATAATTCCATTAACTGTCAGTATTCATTATCATTTTAATCAAACTACTTTGCAGTACTGTGTAGATCCTATCAAAGAGTTTCAGAGAAAACACTCTGTATATGTTCTATTAGTTTTTCACTTGCAAAAGTTCTCTCATTTCAGTTTAAATTGGGAATGTGTGGGTCATTATCAGGATACTATCAGAATACCAGCTCTTTCTTTGCAGAATCTGTTTAAAGAATTGTTTTTAATAATGAATTCAATCGGTTGACTTGGACAGATGTTAAGTTAACTGATCAATAATTTCCTGCATCACTATTAGAGCCTTTTTATCAGAATTGCATTATTGTGCCTCCTTTCTAGTCTGATGATACCATCATCTCTTTAAGTGAGATTAAATTTATCCTGACTGCAGAGATCAAATACTCTTGGTATCTTCAGATGGGAATTCCAATTTCCATTTCAGTTGTATAGCCAGCATCCTGACATGGTGTTGCAATAGCTTCCCAGCTTGGAATATTGTGGTGATAGAGATTTAAAGAGATTAATAGGATGTATGCAGCAATTGTATCAGCAATCTTTCCAATTCAGAATTGCTGATTGTGGGATCCCCAGAGATCATGTAGGCAGAGAGAACCAGTTTCTAAAGAGAAGGCTCATAGTTTGGAGGGCTTTCACAAACCTAATGGTGTTCCTGGATTTCTGGTCTTTAACTGTCTCTCACTAACTTTATTAATATCCTCTAAGACTGGGAGCTTGTTCCTATCATTTCTGCTTTATGATATCACCCACTTCAACACTTAATGTAATAAGCTTTCTGTGGGAGTATCTCTCAAACAATTCCACATGTTATAGCCTTGCTGCTCATCTATTGCTGTGTGAAGCGATATAAACATTACATATTTGTTCTTAAGTACTGATGCAGATTAATAGTTTGTTTCCAGAGCATCCAATATGGTAAATTTGACTTTGAAGTCCTATACAATTTGGATTTTGGATGTGTTAAAAAGCTCTTTTCTCATATGTTCCCTTCAGGTTTTTAAGATCTTCCTGTAAGATTCTGCTCCAGTTTCTTGCTCTCATGAGATAAGGCTGCCAACCCTTTCTTTGCAGTGACCCAGCAGCTATGGAGCTCCCTTTTTCTAGAACCTCATCTTGTTTTATTTTATTTTTTTTTAAAAAAAAAAACCAGGCTAGGATATACATTCCATTTAGAAACTTCATCAATTTACATTTCTTGAAAGCATTTTATCTGGATATTTCTGTTTTTATATTCTTTATTGTTAAGGTTTGTATACCATCTAGATTTGTTGAAAAGTGAATTTAAAGCATAGTAAATGTATTAATGAAATTGACAAAGTATCTCATTTCTGGCCATTTCCAAAGTCATTCTTAAGATGTTACAGTTACATAAATCTACTAAAAGATAAGAATCTACAGAGTGCATAGGATTCTCTGTGGTATATGATGTATAATGTGTTCCGCTGCAACTGCAGTTTGGAAAATAATTCTATTGTATCATTCTCTAAAGTGAATACAAATCTAAATGTCTTGCTCATTCCAAAGTAATGTTTTGCTTCAGTCTGAAGGCATGAACATGTTTCTTTGTAAGCAAAAACATCATACCTACAAAGTTGTACACTAACAAACAGTTTATTTTTTCGTCAGCTGTAATCAGTTTCTGAAACCTTTTTTTTTTTAAATCCAACTATGGTTCTTATGGTGTAGTAAATGACATTAGACTTTTGTAAATTCTTGCAGAATATAACAGATCATTGGTTTTATAACACAGTCACTGTTTTTGCATTCTGATGAGATTATTAGATGCAGCCCTGAATACAACTTCCCCGAATACTGTTAGTTTTAAAAAAAAAAGTTTACTAAATGGTATCTTGTCAACTGTATCTGGAAATCACCATAGTTCCTTTATTATCCCTTTCTTATGAGGATATTTTTGAGAGCTGATGAGTTCTACCAATATGAGGTTATGAAATCATTGTTCTGATCTGTATTTAGGTTGCTCCTAATATGCTTTCTAAAATATACACTAGATAACAAGTAGAATATGTTATCCAATGCAGGAATTTAATTTGATTAAAAGGAATACAAATAAACATTAGCAAATTTTTATTCCAACTATACGAAAACTAGTGAATTGCACAGATCAGAAATATAAATAGAATGATGTCTAAATGACATATTCATTGATGCAGATTTAAAACAATTCCAATGATTTAATTTAAAATAAAATATATCACAGTATGCCACCCACGCAATGCTTGCTCAGGTTCAGAACCCTATTGCTCTTTTTATTTGTTATATTTTCTTCAGCAAGTTCAGATTCTGATTAAAATTGTCAACTAATTTTCTCATTACATCAGACTGGGAAGATAACCCACTGCAAAATGTGGCTTTCCCTTATCAATATCTCCTTATAAATATTTATGTGAATAAATGTTCTTTATTTATGTGAATAAATGTTCTTTACAAAATGCAAGCTTTCCAGACACGAAATCAAATTAATTCCTCAGAAGTGAAAGATGCCATATGTTTTTTACATAAAGATGCTATGTGCTCATGCTGGGGATAGGGATACTCTGTTGATGTTTGACGATGAATTACATCTTGCTTTTCTAAGCTTACATGGTAAATCTCCTTTAGGTAAAGAATAAGCAGCAAGTGATGCTATGATTATTGTTGGACAGCAGTTCCGTATTAGTGAGGACTGATGAGAATTGGAGTTCAGTAGCAAATAGTGTTTGTCTATCACTGTATTATTACCTTTTAAAATGATTATTTTAAAATTATTTCTGATTTTATAATCGCCCAGGATTGCATAAATTGTAGAATGAATTAATGAATAAATGAAGATTTTAGTTCTAGGTTGGCCAGACTCTACCACTGGGGTGTGATTAACTTGATATTAAATAAATAAATGTATATATCACTCAGACTTTGAACTGTAATGTATGAGCCACAGGAAATTGACAGAACTTTGTCTAGAACTCTCAGAATACATGTAGTCCTTGATTTACAAGTTCATTTAGTGACAGTTTGAAGTTACAACAGCACAGAAAAAAGTGACTTATGACCATTTTTCACACTTACGACCATTTCAGCATCCCCATGGTCATGTGAACAAAATCCAGATGCTTGGCAACTGATTCATATTTATGATGGTTGCGGTATCCCGGGGTCGCGTGATCCCCTTTTGCAAATTTCTGGCAAAGAAAGTCAATGGGGAACCCAGATTTACTTAACAACCATATTACTACTTTACAACTGCAGTGATTCACTTAACTGTGGCAAGAAAGGCTGTAAAAAGGAGCAAAACTCAACTGTCTCAGCAACAGAAATTTTAGGCTCAGTTGTGGTTGTGAGTCGAGGGCTCCCTGCATAATCCTAAAATCAACTCAGTCTTAAATCTTCTCAGGTTTAGGAGGAGTTGCCAAAGTCAGGCATTACTCAGTTAATCTTTTAAAGTCTGGATAGCACTAACGCTTAACATTGATTGCTGAAGGGTTCTATATCTGATTTTAAGACCTGCAGGAAATGTTACATAATTGTTATGAATTGTTATTGAGACTGTGTAGAAATATTGATATAATTTGAAATGACAGTGCAAGGATATTTTTAATAAACATCTTGCTTTTATTGTTGCTTACAGATATGAGCTTCTTTGAACAAATCTGCCTTTATAAGAGTGATGAGTGGTAAATCAGAGTCTATATTAAGATTCTGTTTCATCTTTTCTCAACCTAGCTTCTTCCAGAAATATTTGGATTACAGTTCCTGGAACACTCAAATGGCATGACGTATAAATTGTGGGAAATGCAATCACAATACATCTAAAGCACATGAACTTGTCACACAATTCATGTAAGAATTTTCTCTTGATAACCACACACATTTCTATGTAATTAGACCATCAGCTATTTTTTTCTCTATCTGGTGCTTTCCAGCTATGTAGTACTACAATTCCTATCAACCCCATCCAGTTGGAAAGTAATGTTTCTGGAGTTTGTTAGACAGGCCATGACTGAACTGATTTCTGCAGCATCCTGAATGACCAAAGCTTAATAGCAAATGCTGTAAATAGTAGAAAGAACAATAAATTGAGTTAAGTGCTGTGCTTTCATTTTCTCCTATTTTTATTCTGTCAGTGTTTTTATTGCTAAGATTGCTTAACGTGAGCATGATGTCTTGCATCAACTGCAAAGAAAGAAAATGGAAATGCTTCCACAACCATCTCAGCATCGTCTTTTTTGGCATTTCTTAAAAATGGAACTGGAGGTGAAGGTTAAAAGGAGGCATTGTTCATCAGGGAGATTTGCAATAAAAATAAAATATCAAGGAAACTTTATGGTGTATTTAAAGAAAGGAAATTGTTTTGTTTTGTTTTTTCATAATGTTTGAAATCCAAATAGCATTTCTTTTTATCCTGAAATGATGCCTCTGTGCTTTATAAAGCAAAAATCCTGTTGAAAAAGTTGTCATTTTTGGCCACTATAGCTTTTATCCACTAAATAATATAGATTCAGTTTGGATAATGTGGCTATTCAAAGATGGCTCTGAGCAAGATTGGAAGAACCATCTGAAGGACCACCACCCATGGATCTCTGTAGTCTAGTGGTACGTGTGGCTGGCAGGCAGACAAATCACTCCCTTCTTTAGCCCTTGTATCAAGAGAACTTGTTGAGTAATTAATGCCAAAAATGCAAAACTGGATTTCATTTAGCTATGCAGCATTGCTTACAGTGACCTGAGCTGCGTGAGCTTTATATTTCATGTTGCATAGTCCCCATGGGGAGACCACCAGAAACTGGGGGGGGGGTTAGATGTCTATTCACTCAGGCCCAAGCTTGAACATGGGCTTAAATGGACAGCTTTTAAAAAACTTAAAACATTTAAAGTCTGTTTCATTCTTTTGGTTAATAGTGATGATTTTGCTTTGGTTATATGATGGGGGGGGCAAAATAGCTGTATCTCTCTGGATCTTTGAGGGGATCTGAAGGCCTCTGAAAATGTGTACCTGGCAGAAGCTTATAGTGTCTGCTGATATGAAGACTCCTCACAAAATGAAATGCAACTCCATGGCAAACAGTATTATAGATGAGACTTCTTATGTCCCTCATATAGGTAAAGTTATTATATAAATATTCAAGTGTTTGAAACATAAATATGGTTCCCACTGCCTTCACCCTATTGTAAGTGGTTTCTTTTCAGACCTTTCCCCATCAACATTGAGAGACTGGGTGTGGAGGAAGCAAAGTCAGCATCCAGATTTCTCACTTTCCTCATATTAACCATTTTCATATCCTGAAACTCGAAGAATTCTGAACAAGGAATTAGTCCTCAGCACTAGAAGAGTAATGAGCCCATTATCCTTCAGCACAAAAATCAGTCTGGATTGTCCCTTTCAGCTTTTTGCATTTCAAAGATATTATTTCAAGGAGAGAAAACAATCAATTAAAAATTGTTAAAATTAGCATTTTTTTTCTTTAAAAAGTGCTTTTCTTTCCTTCTATTGTTCAAATTTATCAAATTGCTTTTTGTTCACTTCTTCTTTAGAGTGCAAGTCCCTCTTTTGGGTAAAGCACACATGAAGATATGCAGAGCTTTACTCAAACTTCTAAACCTTCAAAGGTCTACCATGATCAAGCTTTATGAATGAAACATAAAAACAGCCAAAGCATTACATACACCTTGTCAGAATAATGGTTATCTAAACCAGTGGTTCTTAACCTTTTTATACCGGCGACCCCGGTCATAAGGACGCGCCGCGCATGCGCGGCGATGCCCCCATGCACGGTGCGGCGCACGTGTGCGCCGACGCCCCATGTGCAGCGCGCATGCACAGTGGCGCCCCCATGCGTGGCTCGCATGTGCGGGGGGCGCCCCCATGCACGGCTCGCATGCGCAGCGCCGCCAGCTGGAAAAAAATGGTGGATCGCGTTGTTTGGCGACCCCCGTAAAATGGTCGTTCGACCCCAAATGGGGTCGCGACCCACAGGTTGAGAACCGCTGATCTAAACCAATTCCCAAACTACACTAAAGCTGCTATAAAATGTTTACATATTCATATTTTTGTATCTCTGGACAAGCCCCCTTCTTTTTCTTTCTTACTGCCAGGGACTGTATCTTGGTACATCCAAAGTGGCTTCAGAGAATGAGACTATTATGTATTTGCTCTGCGCTTGCCTTATCAAAAAGGCAATTCTGTAATACAGTTATAAGATGCTAACTGTTGGTGTATTTAATTCCAGAGATGTTTAACATTCAAAGAGTGAGTGATGTATGGCAAAACATTTGTATGGACCATCTGGAGATGTACACCCAACTCCACACTTGATGAAGAAGTGGCATTAAGTTGAAACTTCTGATTCCAAGACCTAAATATGCATCAATCTCAGCTCTGATGTTAATTGATTCCTAATAAGAGGAATTTTGGCAAAGTACAGCATGCTGCTATAAAAAAATGCTTCTGTTGTTACAACATCTAAATTGTTTTTAATCATTTGCACATATTATCCTGTGAGGATAACCATAAATCTGTTAAAATTAATATAAGCTTCTGACTGGGAAAAACACTGTTCCAACCTACAGTATAGCAATTAAAAGGCTCAAAACATTTATTCCCTTGAACATTACAGAGAAATTGCAAATATGCATTTGCTTCTCTATAATTCTTCATAAAGTTTCTTACTTCCTCTTTTTCAACATGTCAACATTCAAAAACCAAATCTACTGTTTTAAAAAAATAGAAGTCAAAATGAAATTGTCACTGAAGTGGGTAGAATTAAGAAACAAGACATTTCCATCATGCAGCCTAAGTTGCTTGTCTCTTGTGTTGCTCTAAGCCATTTTCAGAAATTCTACTCTGGATTGCAGTTCAGCTAGGGTTCAGTCTGGGCTATGGCCACTAGGGACCTGATTGGTTGTATCCCTGTTTCTTTAACCTCCCCCCCTCCCATCCCATCTCTGCAGCCTTGCTGGCTAGCTCATCTGTGGAAGGACGATCACGACCTGCCCTTTCCTTTCAGGGATTGTTCCCTTCTCAATAGACCTTGTGTCTTACCTTACCTTTTCCAAATGTTTTCATATATGGAAGGGAAGGGAAGCTCTGCCATAAATTGGGCCCAGGGGGTGGAGGAACAAGGGAATATGCTTCATCCAGCCTGGGCAGAAATCAAAGACTGCACACTGGAAGATGTAAGAGTTGAATGGAGCATGAGGTGCTAAGAGTGAGAATAGTTCATTAAATTATAAGGCAATTGGATCAAGTTTGTTAAAAATGTTTAGCAGATGGTTCTTCCAATCTTGCTTAGAGCCATCTTTGAATAGCCACATTATCCAAACTTAATGATTAAGGTAGAGCAGGGGTGTCAAACTCGCAGCATCAAGTGATGTGCCGTGACATATCACGATTTTCTCCATTGCCAGCAATGGGATGGGCACGGTTTTGGCATGACACATCCAGCCTGCAGGCCAGCAGTTTGACATCCCTGAGGTAGAACATAACCCTAACCCAGATAATAACCAGATAATTTTATATATGATAAAATAAAATTTATTATAGTTATTTTAATTGTCACGGTGAGGATTGGGGATACAACCTGACCAACAAGAATGGGGCATGACTTATATCTTGGCCAGAAACTAATGACTTTCAACTTGTCCATGACCTGAAACTGCCAGCATCTTCAACAGTGGCAAATGGAGGAAGGGATACAACACAGATAACATCTTTGTTAGCAAGACAATTGCAGCACAATGCACAGAAATCATTAGTGATCCGATTCTGTGCATCCAGCATAGATCCATTGTGTGCATAGTAAATGCTGTAGTGAAACCCCAGGAGGTACCCTTTCACAGATGTTTAACTTTAAGAAAGCTAAATTGGTGAACTTTCAACAGCAGCTGGATAAAGATGTAGGGAATATGTCTCCACACCCAGATAAATATGAGGAATTTATCCATCTTGTGAATGTGATATCAAGGAAAACCATCTCAAGACGATGCCATGCTTGGTATGTCTAGGACTTGACTGGTGATACTAAAACTTTGTTGGATAGATATCAGGCATTTTACAAGCAGGACCCTTTCCACGAAGACACAGTTGAAGCTGGGGAAGAGCTGCTGCATGCACTAATTGAAAATTGTAAATCGCGATAGTGCACATTAGTCAAGAACCAAGACATGAAACAAAACAAAACTCCTTAAAAATCTAGGTGGAGACCGAAACCAACTACAGCAAAACCATACAGACATAACAGCAGACCAAATAGACAGTCAGTTGCTGAAGAATGGAAAAACAAAAGGTAAAAATGGTGCAGGAACAAGCCATCCAAACAAAGGAACAAATACCCCTTTTGTGATATCTGAACTGAAGCTATAAAGAATATGAAATTGAATAAAACCATTGATGACATAACAGCAGAAGGATAAAATAACTTGGTCCTAGTACTTTGGATTGGCTCCTGCAGTTGATGAACTGTATAGCCAAGTTTAAGATCCCAAAATTGTGAAGGCAGGCTAGAGTTGCTGCCTTACTGAAATCCAGCAACAATCCAGATGATCCAAAAAATTACTGACCAGTATCACTTCTCTGCCATCACTACAAGGCCCTGGAATGAATGGTTCTAAACAGTATTTCAAAATTTATTAATGAAAAGTTCATAAAGGAATGAGCAGGTTTTAGACCAGGGAAGTCATGTTGTGGTGAAATCCTAAGTCTTACACAATATATTGAGAATGATTTGGAAAAATAGCTAGTTATTGGAGTGACTTTCATCGACTTAACTGCAGCATATGACACTGCTGACCATAGGATATTTGCTATGTAAGTTAAATAATATTACTGGAGATAACAAGCTTATCCGGATCATTGGCCGCTTCCTTCAGAATAGGAGATTCTATGTGACACTGATTGGTAAGAACAGTACTGTAGGTGGAGGATGCAGAAGAACAGACTGCCACAAGGAAGTGTATTGTCTCTACATTGTATAACATATATATGAACAATCAAGCAGTCCCCAATAACACATACCTATTCATCTATGCAGATAGTACAGCAGTGGTCGCACAAGGATCAACTTTTGATGAGATAGCTGGGAAACTTGAGGTAGCACTTGAGGAATTAAGATGATTGAAGTGTGTTTGAATATTAGTAGCTCGGGATGGTAGTTGGGCTGTTGGCTTGATCTCCGAACTTGGTGATTTGGCTGTAAACATTTCGTCTCCATTCGGGAGGACATCTTTAGTGCGCTTTGAATTGGACTGAAGATTTCCCCCCGAATGGAGATGAAACATTTGAGCCAAATCGCCAAGCTCGGAGATCAAATCAACAGCCTGAATTAGGATGATATTACACCATCAACCATCTGAAGCCTAACCCAAACAAGAGCCAAGTGTGTGCTTTCCACCTTCAAAATCGAGATGCAAGGGAAGAGTTGGATATTATGTAGCCAGAGAACTGACTACACCGAAAGATGCTCTCTTTTCAACAGCATTTCCTGAACAATAAGGATAAAGTCAGTTTGAAGAAATTGATAAACTGCACATGGGGAGATCAGCCATCTACATTGCCACATCAGCTTTGGCCCTGAGGGTCTTTGCAGCAGAGTATGCTGCTCCATTGTAGGGCACATCTGCCCACATAAAACAAATTGACATTGCTGTCAATGAAGCAGTGCGTTTAATGACAGGATGTCTCAAACCTACACCAATTGAGAAAATATATTCTCTTGCTGGCACTGTCCCACTTAAGATCAGGAGAGAAATAGCAGCAGACACCAAGAGAATTAAGCAAGATATGATCCTCGATATTGTATGAACGGAAGCCTGCCAACTCAGATCTAGGAAAACCTATAGGCAAGAATAAATATTCATTTTTTACTGTGGGCACATTGGCATACATTAAAAATGAAATTTTGTTGCTTGCTCTCAAAAGTGAACACATACATAGCACACATATAAACATGCTATATACAACATATGTATAAACCTACACCCTTACATATAAATACATATAAATATTAATCACCATCTATCTTGAATACATAGCAGAAAGAGGAAGGTTGAGAATTCACAAGGTTAATACTGTATGGAATAAAACTGTGACTGAATCTGGATGTTCTGCTTCAGATACCATGAAGCCTCCTCCCAGAAGCTAACGAAAACAGGTTGTGAAGAGTATGTGTAGTGTCCCAGACAATCTTGCAGACCCTGCAAGAACTGCCAATAATCTTTTCTGCCATCCTCACCACTCTCTGCACCGCCTTCCTGTCTGAAGCAGTGATGCTTCCAAACCAGACCGTAATGAAGCAGTGATGCTTCCAAACCAGACTGCTGTATGACAGAATGCTCTCAATCATCCCTCTATAGAAAGTCGTAAGGACAGGGGAAGGTACTTTTCTTATGCCATGCAGAAAATGTTGGTACTGCTATGCCCACTTCAGTGTCTTACTGTTGAATGACCAAGCCAGCCTAGTCATTAGCTGCACACCCAAAAATGTGATGCTGCTAACCATCTCCACAGGTGAATCATTAATATATAGAGGAGTATGACTGTGCCTGCCTTTTCTGAAATCGACAATGATCTCTTTAGTTTTTTCAGTGTTTAAAATTATGCTGTTTTTCTTACACCAGTTCACCAAACCCTCTACCTCCTTGCGGGAAGCACTCTCATTATCATCTTGAATAATGGACTTAGGACACAGCCCTGAAGAGAACCTGTGTTCCAGAAAATGATGTTAGAGATATTAGTCCCAACTCACATGTACTAGGGCCTATCAATAAGAAATCAAGAGTATAGTTGCACAAAGGAGTATTAAAGTCTAAAAGGCCCAGTTTGTCTACTAGATGCTGAGGAATGATTGTATTAAATGCCAAACTTAAGTTGACAAACATATAGCATTTTATTGACATCTCACTCCAGACCAGCACCTCTACATAGACCAACCAAAGAGGTTACTCTGAGTAAGAGCTACTGACTCAGTAAGATTTATTTCATGTAAGGGTGGACAGAATGCTCTTGCAGAGGGGAAAAGACGATTGCAGAGAGTAGCCACTGTCCCAAATAGGTATAATTGAGAGATATATTATCATTTTTACAAATTTGTTGAGTTAACCTTTTCACTTGCTGTTTTATAGACAGTCAGTGTGGCTTGGTTGGCTTCTAATATGAAGAATTATGTATTTCCCAGTATAGTTTCTTACCATGAATCTTCATAAACATGTTGTATCTTTTGTGCATTTTATGCATTAGTGAATATATTGCTTCATGAGAAAATTCTGGATACAAAGAAATATTTGTTTGCCTAGAGAATATTATTCTCACTGAATTAATCCAATGTCAGATGGGGATTAAATTGCTATGAGAATCATATAGGCATTGGGGATTAGAGTGGCCTGAGACATTTTGCAGCCTGATTACACATAAAAGCTATCTCTGGTGCTGGATTCATTTGTACAAATAAATGAGTGAAGTTCTCAGGAGATGCAGGCAGCACTATGCAAAGGTATGCAACTTCACAGAGGAATTGTAAATGATATTTACAAACATTTGATATGTTTCTTGGAATTCACAGAGAGTACAGATTTAATTACCTCTATATATACACAAGGGCAATTTGGAAATAAACCTCTATTTGGTTATCAATGACAGACACTCGCAGATACAGAACTTTTATTATACACATTAGAAAACTATGACATTACATTACATTTTGACATAATCACCATTCAAATTGAGGCACTTAACATCTTATAAGGTTTGAAATTCCTTAGTAGTAGTCACTCACTGCCAAATCTGGGAGGGTGTGATCAAAAACATCCCAACAGAACTGCTTCAAAAGTTCTTGGGTGAGTCTAGTGGCGTGCGGGTGAGCATTATCGTGAACCAACACCACAGCAGAAGTGGTGCCATAGAAAATCCCAACACATGTGAAGATGCCAAAGGAGTAGTGCTAGTGACATTCATGGAGGGTGGTTCAACCATTAATTCAGAAGTCTACTATGAAACGTTACGAAAATTCAGACGAGACATCCATAACAAGCATTGGGGCATGTTGACTTCCAATGTGGTGTTGGTTCACGATATTGCTCGACGCTTCCAAGAACTTTTGTTGAAAAGTAATGTAATGTTGTTGTTTTCTAATGTGTATAATAAAAGTTCTGTATCTGAGAGTGTCTGTCAATGATAACAAAATGGAGTTTTATTTCCAAATTGTCCTCATAGCTTAGTAGATGAACTGTACTGAGGATATTTCCATTTGGTTTCTTGTCTTTGTTAAGAGATAGTCTGTCATATTCTGCTTTAGGATGTTGCATGTAGTATACATACTGTTATATGCAATGTTCTCTATACATATTCATTCTGATGTTAAGGACTTTCAAACCTATTCTTTGCTTTATATTTCATCAGCCTGTTTTACTGCTACACCAAGGACAGTTTGCTAGAGTTTAAACTCTCTGGAGTCAAGACTTATTCTACTTATACATCCAGCACTGTAAACAAATCTTTGATCCATCCAGCTCAATAGTATCTGGCAGTCATTTTTCAAGGTTTCAAACATGCATTTTTCCCACTCGTGGCTTGAGATATAGGGGAATATCATAAGAACTTCTCATAGGAAAGGTTTGTCACTGGACCAGTCTTCTAGGTACAGCAGCCAGCAATCTTGATTGTTTCAGAAGTGCTCATCAAGCCTGCTCCACATCTCGAAAAGGTCTCCATGGTTCAAGAGTGAGATATATTACTTTATAATGTTTTTATTCTAAAGACCAATGATTTGATAAGAGATATAGGATGACCTGGGATATGGAACATAAGTTTCTACAGCCTATCTACACTAGATAATTTATAGTATAGGCCTATGTGTATATTTGCTCAAAAAAAGAGCCAGGATTGTGAGTAAGAACAATTATCAGGACCAAATCACACATGACATCCATCATTCAATCTTTGAATATTTCAGTCTAAAACAGGCAGACGATTTCTCATTTTACCACAGAAAAAGGCTTGAATTTTGGAAATCTTTATATAAAACTTAATAATAGGAAACAGTTAAAAAATAACTGCCAACAAAGCAATATAACTTCTGCAACATATCCAGATCCCCCAGTTCAATGGCATAGCTGTATCTGCAAGGCTTGCAAAAGGCCAACAAAGTCAATCTAAAGCCAATCTACTGTAATTTCCTGGATTGTGATGTTCCAAAGGGTGGAGCCATGACAGAAAAGGCTCTCTTCCTAGCAAATGGGACCAGGACTATTCCTCTCCTGCCAGACCAAATTAGTCTTTAAGTTCTGTTATATATGCTCCTTTCCTTCACAAAAAAAATTGCGTTCAGCCTTTATTTAAGCACAATACAAAGCTCCCCCATTTTTTGTTAGCCTTGAATATTTTGTGAAAGTGATATTGTCATTTTCTTTAGATTCCTGGAATTTATTATCAATTCAAACAAATGTCTCTAGGCCAATGCCAAGAGATGGACTAAAAATGAACAGCTTGAGTCTTTTCATCAGCATCTCAGAGTGAGGAGGCATTATTCAGAAAAAAAGTGCCCTGGGTTTCTGTGTTGCTTCTACAACCAAAGTTGATCCTTCTAAAGAGGCTTCGCTGTATATCAGAGCCAAGGAGATGGTCTTGGCCAATTCTGGGAGAAGACTGCAGATGCCCTGTTGGCAGGTGTGGTGCTGCTTGTGTCAACATGACAAGAGACTAGAACCCTGCTTAGTGAGGCCTGTGCTAACTGTTTCACTTTCCTGACAATTAATCTGGAAATCTTCCTAAATTCTACATCTGCTCATCTAATTAACACACTGTGGGATGAAGCTGAGTAAAGATGGGCTGAACTGAGAATCATTTGTTTTCTTTTATTTGCCTTTCTGTGAAGCTTTGGGATATTCCCTTGCCTTTGCCAACAAGAGATTGGCTGTCACACAGACAAACAGATGTCCGTGTCTCCATGAGACCGATGCAGTTAAATTCTCTGTGCAAGACAATACTGAACTATCCTGACTACCTTAACAGTTCAAAATTCCAAGTTAGGCCTGTGTTGCATTTCTGCCCATTAGTTTTTAGGCAGCTTGGGCTTCCTCAACTGTTGAACAGTTACATTTCTTTAAAAAGTCTTTTATTCTTAAGCCTTGAGTAGCATGTCTGTGAAGCTAATGACCAGAGTTTGTGATAAATTTAAAGTCCATTTGCATCTCAAAAAACTTCCTTCCTTCTTTCTTTCTTTCCTCCTTTCCTCCTTTTCTTCTTTCCTTCCTTTCTTCCTGTTAGATTTTTGCATCTCTATGAAAAATATAAACGGTAAATCAAAGGACTTGCATTCATTTCTGCATCTTAAACATGTCTACATGAAAATTATATAATTTGCATAATTCTTATCTTCTTTTTTCCCCTCTTTCCCTTTTTTCAGATACTTTCCAAAAAACATAGATAAATCCATGCTATTTGATAATTTTTTTCTAGCCATTTATATTTTCCCCATGTTTTTCAATTATCATTATTCTTTTTTTGTCACAGTGTTTATAATTGCTGTCTTTTCAGAGCCTATATATGTTATATAATTGTTACAGTATGTCCTTTTGAATTCAGCAGGATTTATTTATTAGTAAAAGTTATTTTGATTGTATCTCATCTGCTATTATTTGCCTTGAGATACTAGGATCTTGGCTTCCTCTAAGCAAAAACCTGTTCGATATTTTAAAAAACAAACAACTTTGCAGAAACCCTGAGAGTGAAAAGAGG
>NW_024100678.1:5122500-5330000 GCF_016545835.1 Crotalus tigris
AGGGGACCGAGGATTTCATTGGTAAGCAAAACTGTTTCAGCTGGAAGCTCATTCCAGCATTCTTTCTCATAACTAGATTGATGGAATTCTATGAAATGAAGAAGAATTTCCTTCTAGCAGTTGAGGAGGGAAGGGCAATTTCTGATCCCAATTCACCCTATTTTTTCCTCCCTCCAGGATTTTAGAACAGGATGAGAACTCTGAAATGAAACTGAGCACGTTCCACAAGTTTCTTTTAGGACAAGCCCTCTTCAAATCTAGCTGGAAAACTGAGTTAATGACTAGTACTTTACCTTATGGTAGATACTCAAAGCTTGAATTAGGGAAAAAAAGCAGTCTCATTCACTTTCTATATAATAAACCTGTTGCTTCCTGCTGTTCATTTATTAGACTGGTTGACTTTTTCATTTCACTCTCTCTTCCCAGTGAAACATCACTGGGCTTGACAGATCTCTAGTTCAATAGACTTGAAAGACTTGTTTAGTGCTGAAAATGGTACTTCCAGCTGAAGTGATGGATAAAAACAACATCTTTCATAGACGTATCTGGCTGCAAATTTTTTTAAATCTATTGGTGAGTAAAAAAGAATTTGGAACGGATGATGTAGCAATAGCATTACTAATTACCTTCCAGTTTGCAATGCAATTGAAATAGGATATACTAAAATGAATATTAGCTTTTGTATTCCATGGAGAATGGTGTGTGTGTGTGTGTGTGTGTGTGTGTGTGTGTATAATTGTCTTTGTATCAGAAGGTCCCTCTGTGTGTGAGTGTATGTATGCATTTTAGATAGATAAATAGATGATACTCCATTTGTTATATTAAGACAAAGTTGTGATGTCCAGGGCTACAGGTAGCCTACCATGATCATTTTGTGGCATCCAAAGTCTGCAATGTTTGTGGGGCCAGAATATTGGAATATTTTGTGTTTAGGGGACCTTGGGAGATTAAAGGATAGAATGAGAGTCTTAAGCCTTGTGGATGCTTACAACTTTCAGTTCATTGCTTAAAACTTCTGCAATTTCCTCAGATGTGTCTGATCCTGAAGTGCAGTAGTGCAGCCCTGATTTGCCATACAAAGCTTATGTGGTTCTTAAGAAACAAAAATTGTATATTTCTGCATTCAGATGATTATGTAGATTACTTTTTCTAACACAGAAACGGTGAATAGTTCTAACTCTTTGGGTCAGTTCTAGCAAGGCATGGTTTTCTAGAACCAAGTATCCATTAACATTTTAAAAAATCTCTAATTTTAAACAATTCAATGAACTTTGGGAACTTTGGAAAAAGTTGGTCCATCTATTTTTGAACTGTGAACATTGTGTATTGTTTCTATTCCTTGTAACAGTACAAGTGAATCAGGGAAATATAAAAGCAGAAAATATATGTTGTATTTTGATAAAGCAAATTAATATCTGCTTTTTGGGGGATATTAAATATAAACTGTTTTTATTCATCTCTCTTGTCTATATTTGATTCTGTATATGAATTTGTTATCAGTGACTAGTTGCTGATATTCCATCCTGACAAATTGTTGGAATTTGTATATCTTTTAAAAACATGTTAGAACCATAGAGAAATTTTCTTTTGTAGTTTTACAGCATGTTGATTTTAGGACTGTTTTACAGTATTGAAATAGCAGTCAGTGTTTATGGAAGAGGGAAATTCTAGAGAAACAAAAAAATGATGAACAGAAATGAAATCTAATCCTTTGACAATTAGGAAAAAAATGAGATTGTGAACAAGTCAGGAAGGGAAAGAAGCCTGGCTGGATTTTGGAAGAACAAAACATACATCTTTCCCTCAAACTCACTGACCTAAACATATTTTAAGACATCATATGATAAGCTTATAACTCAGTAACAATAAAATATTATAAAAAGTCATATGATGAATTCATTATACTTCATATTTCCATACTTAGGTATTTCCAGAAAAACTTTCCAGTTAATTAGGTCAGTTAAAATAGCAGATGTGTAGTTTCAGCTGAAGCCTTCAAGGTAGAGCAAATCCTTGCATCTCAGCTAGGCTAAAAACAAAAACAAATGTGACATCATTACCTACTTTAACAATTAAATATTATCAATTGTGTGAGGTTTACTTTACACTTTAATTCAAGATTAATATGTTTCCTGTCATCAGATGTGGCCAGTTAGTGTTTCCAATATGAAATTAAAAGTAAAAGTAAATCGCTATTTGACTTTTGTTGTCTTATTGTAAAATATAAGTACAGTATTTGAATAATATATTTTCACAGTAGGAAATTTTGAATAGTATGCATTACAATCTATTTTTATTGAGCTATCAATGCTTCTTAGAACTTGATGACATGGTCAATAGCATTCAAAATAATCTGAATTGATTTCACGAGCAGTAAAGAGACAGAATCCATTTTCATAGGCCATGGACCATAATGGTTCTTGGCCAAAATAGAAGGACAAAGTTTAGTATGGGACAGGAAGTGTAGTATGTGAAGATCCAGGCTCATTTAATTGAGAGGCTAAATATTGATCCTCTTGTTAGGACTTTAGCTCTGTAGGAAATGATCCAAAATACAGCACACAAACTCCCTTTCTTCCTTTGTTTATTAACAGAAATAAACCAGTTTCTTAGTTAGAGGCATTAAAACAAGTTATGTAGTATATTGTTAAGCCAGATAACCATATTTGCTTTTCTTCCACATCCTCTTCCTTCTGAGAAAGATTATGACAATGATTTGTTGCTAATTATGTGCTAATATTTATTTATAAAATTTATATGAGGCTCATCTCGCTCATATATATATATATATATATATATATATATATATATATATATATATATGCTGGAAACAAGCTTCCCTGGGCTCACCGACGCTCCCCCACACAAGTTTTGAGGCACTTGGGAAAAGCGTGTGTGTGAGGGAGCGTCGGTGAGCCCAGGGAAGCTTGTAACACTGATAGAGGAGAAACAGATGCCCCCAGGGTGGAGAATGAAAACAAAAAGGGGAGGAGGGTCAGTGCTATGGAAGGAAATAAGGATAAAGGGGTGGTGGAGGAGATGAATACCAGTAATGAGATAGTGGAAGGAATGATCCGGAAGAACCATAGAAGGAAGCGTAAGGAGAGTAATAAAGAAACACCTGGAACACTAATTAACCGGCCGGGACCGGTGACGCGGTCCATGAGCCGGGTGCAGATGCCGGCAAAACCCATTTAAGTCATCATATATATATATGAAAAAAACTATTTTATCTTTTTTAAAAATAGAATTGTATTGAAGAATATTCTAACAGATAAAAAATACAAATATTAGAAAAGAAACAAAATGAAAAAGAATAGCAAATAAGAAAGAAATTAGAAAAAGAAAAATATTTTGACAGCAGTTATAAATATGTTGATATTTTATTCTCTGATAAATATATTGATATTTTATAATTTTCTTTTTTCCATAAACTACCCTTTCTAATCTTCAATCCCATCAATCACAAGTTTGATTATTATGATTGTTGTTGTAGTTGTTGATCTTTCTCTAATTAAACAATTAAATTAAACAATTTAATTTGACATCTTTGCTAGTTCTGTCATTTTCACCAATCATTCCTCTGTTGTGGTATTTCAGAGTATTTACATTTTTGTCATATAATAGTCTCACAACACTATATACAAAAATAATTGATGATTCTTGATTCTTTTCTAATTGATTGTTCATTAATACCAGTAAGAAAAGTTCTGGTTTCCGTTGAATATTGATCTTCAAAAGTCTTTTATCACTGTATGTATTTGAATCCAGAAATTAGTGACTTTTTTACAAGTCCACCAGGCATGATAAAATGATCCTTCGTGTCATCCACATTTCCAGCATAAATTTGAAGTAACTTATACAATCTAGACAATTTTTCTAGAGTCATACATCAACGGTACATCATCTTATAAAAATTCTCTTTTATAATGTAATGTAATGTAAAGTAATAATATAATATAATATAATACAATACAATATAATATAATATAATATTTGATCTTTTTAACCATATTTTCTACTGTTCTTATCAGTACATCGCATCCAAAGTTTTAGCCCATTTTATCTTATATTCTTTCACTACACCTTCCATTTTAAATTTCAGTATAAATTTATACATTTTAGCAATTATATGTTCATCACTTGTACATAATTCAATTTCAAATTCTGTCTTCTACTGCTAAATTCCTAATGTCCTGTTATCTTCTCAGATCTTTATCTCAACTGTCTACTGAAAACTAAAACCATTGAAAACTAAATTTATCTGCAGCCAATTGCTCTTCTGATTTCATCTTATATTCTCCATGTCCCTGCTCTAATAATTCTTTAGTTAACCATTTTTCGTTACTTATTTTTTCTCTCCTGCAAAATGCTTCTTGTGCTGAGACTCTAACCTAACTATTTCTGTATATGCAATGTAGTTATAAGTGTGTGCTTATTTATAGCTTTCCCTGCAATACTGTTTCTACTTAGAGATGAGCAAGGATATTAATTATGGTGCTGATAATCTTTCTTGAGCTAAAAGATATGGTCTTCTTTGTTAAGCCTTTCTTGAGGCTTTATTGAGATATCTGCGCCTCTTCTTCACTGGATTACTTCAGCCTCTAGGATCAGCTATCACCTCTTCTTTCCCTAAATTCTTTCCTCAGTTTTAGCTAGCCCCTCCTTTTTGGGGGCCAGACTTTTAGCTCAAGAAAGATTATCAGCACCATAATTAATATTTCCTCTTTCCTGTGAGAAAGTTTCTGCCTCTGAGAAACATTGGTAATCTGTTCTTCTCCTAGACCAGTGGTGGTGAATCTTTGGCAGGGGTGCCAGAGGTGGCACTCAGAGCCCTCTTTGTGGGCACATGTGCCGTTGTCCCAGCCTTACCCCCCGTGACCCCCTCCTCTCCAGAAGCCCCCCTGAAGGAGACTCGCCTTTGAGTGTGGCCCACATGGAGCAGCGCAGCCAAGGACATGGCAGCCAGGCAGCGTAGACAAGACTCTGTCCTCACGCCCCATCATGCAGTTGATACTGCAGGGTGTGGGCGGAGGGTGTGGCCGTCATAATGCTGCTGGGCTGCCTGGGTGATCTGCGGCGGGCCCTGGAGGCAGTGAGTGGTCCTGTGGGCAGGCAGGGTGGGGGATGGGGGCAGAGTGGGGGCAGGCAGGGGAGTGGAGCAGGGGCAGGGCCAATTTTTGGGCACTTGGTCTCTAAAAGGTTTGCCATCACTGTCCTAGACTTTACAAAAGTGGTATATTACTACTTCTAGGCATGAGTGGTGTCTAATCTTATTTTGTACTTGAAAGAAGGTAGGCTGAGAAAGAGTGGTTGGTTCACATTCCCTGCTTGATTGTGGAGTGGATCTGCATCTCATGTTTGTGCAACACCTTATCCTCTTCATTATTACAGGCTTTTGTTTTTTCTTTTTATTGCAATTAATTAAATCTTAAGTTTGTCTCCTTGGTGAAATGTTTCTCAAACTTTCTAGTGATGCAACACTTTCTATAGTGATGGAATGTGGAACCCACTCAATTAAACAGATGCTTCCCTCTGCCCTTTTGACTTTAGTACATGAGAGCTCATTTGGGTAGTTTGTTTTAGAATGAAACATAATAAAAATTTAATCTAAAATTAACCATTTGAATTATGTATCTGTTGCTATATAATAAGAGCTCTTAGCGTTAAGACGTTGAAAAATGTTCTTCAATAGAAAACTCTTGAGTACAAAGACCTAGGGGCAAGTCAGTGTCCAGTCCAGTGAAATCCTATTACCCTATTTCTGATCTTTTGAGGTTCCTTGGGCAAGAACACAAGTTAACTTAGCACAGAACATTGATTCAAAATCAGTAACTACTCTTGAGACCAATTCACTACTATCATTTTAAAAGATAATGACAGCACAGTACTTAAAGTGCATATTTTAGGCAAACTCTGCCCACAGCTAGGAGTTCGATTCTGATGGGGCTCAAGGTTAACTCAGTCTTCCATCTTCTGAGCTTGGTAAAATGAGGACCTAGATTGTTGGAAGCAATATAATGTCATTGTAAACCATTCAGAGAGTGCCATAGAGCATAATGGAACAATATATAAGTGCTATTGCTATAAGCTCTCTGATTTTTAAAAAAACAAAATAGATTAAAACTTTTATTTTTTAATGAACCACTGACCCACTTTCACAATGAACCAGTAACAAGAAGGCTTGGCAGTTAATGTGGCAAGGCAAAATCTTAGGTGTAAACGGGCTCTGAGCTGCTGTTTGGCAATGATGCAAGGATTGAGTTGATGAGTGGCTGGTCTGGCCAGCTGACTAGCTGTGAAAGTAGAAAGGTGGAGTTTTGAGGCACTGAGAGATACCTCTTTAGACCACTAGTTTCACAATCACTACTTTAGTGAATTCCTCACATTTCTTGTTTCTTGGCTTAAAAATCAAATCTTGTTGATTTGTATGTCCTTGTTTCAAAGATCTCTCTGTCTCTGTCTGAGAGAGAGAGAGAGAGAGAGAGAGAGAGAGAGAGAGAGAGAGAGAGAGAGAGAGAGAGAGAGAGAGAGAGAGAGAGAGAGAGAGAGCAATTAAAACCAAAATTAAAGAAGACTTTATAGCTTTCCTGCCTTTCTTTCCATGTATTACTTATTTCCTGGAGACCCAGGTGATGGTATAATAAAGAAGAGAAAGTTATCTTCCCTTCTTCTTTTTTTCCAACTTTAGCCTTTCTATAGCTTTAAAAGAATCTCCTTTACTAGTCTCATTGGTAGCCAGAAGCCTTTATGGGCAGCAAATAATGAAAGACATGTCCTGATTAAAAAAAAAAACTTAAATATTTACATCAACCATTAAGAATGCAAGTTAAGGATGGAACTTACAACATGATGTCATTAAAAGTAATAATTTTGCACAATTCATTTTGTGTAGAGGCCTATAGCAGGAGATGGACAGGTGCATTAGAGAAATTGAAAACCTACAAGAAAGTGGTGCACGGATCTGATTAGACTGGAATTTCCAAATTTTAAATTAAAATGTAAGGGGTGTCTCTGCCTTTGAAGACTATTTGGAAACAGCACTGAGTCCAGCAGAATGCAGCAGACCCACAAATACAATGTCTGGCACTTGTCATATTATGCCCATTCTGCAAACTACCACAGTGCCTGCCAGTGGGTTTCTGGATGCAATGCAAAGTATTGGTTTTAAATTATAAAGTCCTCCATAGCTTGGCTTCTAGGTGCTCTGGTCTTTTCCAGCTATAGACAACACAATCAAGATATTCATTCTTATAGAAGCTGCTTGCAGTGCCCCATTTTTAGGAGATGAAAGGACAAGAAATGCTGCCTTTCTATGCCTGAGTTCTCTAGGATATCTTCCCTCAACTTGCTGATTGTGCCAATAGTAACCTTTATATTTTGATTGTGGTTTTAATTACGAATCAACTTATCTGTTCATATAAACTTTATAAAACAGATTTTAGCCAATGTATTCTTTTTTTAATTGCTGTATTGTGATGCATAGGAATAAAAAAACATACACTGAATAAACAAACATTTTAAGCCTAGTATTCAAGCATAGCTTGATTGGACTAAAGAAATACAAAACATTACCCCCTCTCCCTGCTCCACCTATATAGGAACAGGGACACTTTTAGTATTTTACATGAATGTATTACACATACATTTTAATGAATTCTTGCATTAAGAGGGAAAGAAATGAAATAATGTCTGAGAAATTACAAAATCAATGGATAGATATTCTGCTTTTGCATCCTGCCATTTATCATTGGCAAATCTTTCTAATTTAGATGAACAAACACATTTGCTGAAAAAAAAAATAACACTGAGAACCAGCTCTCTATCTCTTTTGTAAAGATTTTGCCTTCCTAGTAAAATAATTATACCTGAATTGTTGAATGTATGTTTAAGTTACATTATTTGAAAGAAAGGCAACTCTCAATGCAAGAGCATCTTGAAATGGAATATGAAACAGAAAAAAGTGTGCCGCCACGTTCTTAATGAATTTAAGGTGACTCTTAAATTAAATTATTTGGAGAAAGCTACTGTTGTCTTTTCAGTTAAATATATTGTTAGTCAATAAATAGTTTGTGTTAGAAAAGCTGTGTTTTAATGCAATGCTTTGTGTATTTTCTTTGTCTCTAATTTTAGACTTGGGACTTATTTTGTGAAGCTTGCAATGAAGTATCTTTTAATGTACCTCATAAACTGAAGATGGGGATGTTTATTGGCAGAGGTGAGATAACAACCTCCCTCCCATGCATTGTTTGTAGACACTGACATTTCAATCTGGGTTTTGTAAAAGTCTTTTACAGCAACAGCAACTTGCTAGAGGCTAACAAAGTCATCACTGTAAGTGGTAGCTAGAAAATTTCTAACTGCTATGAATTAATATAAGCATATATTTATTTTAAATTATTTAGGCCTTAAGAGGCGTACATTCACAAAAAAAATTAATTGTACAATTGGGCCAAGCAATGTAGTTGTTAGAACGGGAGGGTTGGAGTTTAAGTCCTTTCCAAATATACTTATTGGGTGATTTTGGATTCTTCTTTATGCTTTTTCTCTTTTCAACTGGTTTTTAAATTTCTTTCTTTTTTCTTACAGTAAACTTGAAACATTGTCTTAATGATACTGGAATTATTGGCATAAACAATCCCAATTTTATAATTTTGGAAGATGGTTCACTGTATACTAAAAATGCTATTTCTTTGACTACTCATGAAAACAGCATTACTATATTTTTAAAAAATGTTTATACACATGAGCAAAAGCAGATATATGTTACCTTGCTAACATACCCTGAAAAGGTAGATATAATTACAATAGTATATTATATACGTACAATTCCTTTCATTTTTGAGTCTATCATTCACTGTCTCACACACACATCTTATCATCCTCCCTGCATTCATTTTACTTTATTTGAGAGTAATAAAAAAGTAAGTTTAATAAAGTAAGAATGGGACATTTAACTGTATTGATAAAAGAAAAAGACATGTGCTCAAGAATGAATAGGTGATGAATACACATGGATGTTCAAGAAGAAAAAAAGTATGTTTAGTAGGCTTAGTGATGTAGAGAGAATGAATGAGGACTGATTTTCATAACAAATATAACAAGGAAAAGTGAATGGGTTGAAGGCAAAATATGTGGTTGGATGGAGTTAATAACTTTCTTAAAAATGGAGAGGTGAAAAGTTTAAAAAACAAAAGGCAATATATGAAACAGTTTAAAATCATAAGGAAAGCAAGATGGTTTGCAAGGATAAAGAAGTGTTGGTATAAACTAAATTATTAAATGATGAGAGAAAGCCATAGATCAAAACAAATAAAAAACAAAGCATCCAATATAATTCCCTTTTACATAACAGAAAGTAATCTTAACTTTATTGCTTACCATTTCTTACTTGTTTTCTGTACTTTGCATAATGATGCTTATTGCTCAAGAATATTAATCATATGTATATATTTTATTTTCATGTTTGTACTGCATCTTTTAGCATTACTATTTTGTTACATATTGTTTATATGACAGTATAAAAATCAGAAATGTATGTACTGTTAGCATTTTTTTTAATTTATGGATAAACATTCCTATGAAATAAAAAATGGTTTATCAAATAAACTTGATCAGCGGCATTAGTGTTTTAATAATCAATTTAATCATGAAATGGAAAAACAATTTAATTGCGTAATCTGAGATATAAAGTATTAAAATTGTTTTAAAGAACAAAAGAATTATATTTTTCCCATGCTACAATTATGTTAGGAATTAATATTACCTGTTACAATGTTTGCAATAACAGAGATTAAAAGATGTAACTAAAAACAAAAGCATGATTGCTATAGATATGTGTTTAGGTTTCTCTCTTTTATCTCTTCTAGGCCTCAAAAACTAAAAGAAGGCATGACCGAGAAACTGTTGTGGGACGAACAAAACGAAGATGGGCTCCAGTACCAACTACTATAATGGAAAACTCACTAGGGCCTTTTCCTATGCAAATTCAACAGGCATGTTTTTAATTTAGTCTTCATTTGACATTTCAAATGATCTCCACATCTAAATTATACCATAGTCATAGAAGTAGATTTCCTCGCAGAATGTAAATTTTTCTCCTAATTTTCCTGTAGTAGCTTGCTTAAATAGTGTTCTAGAGCACTGGGGGACTCTTGTTTGAGGAGGAACAAAGTCCCTCTGCAAAATTCTTTGCAGTGCTTAAGCAAGGCAAAGTAGCTCCAGGAGGCAAACTGAGGCATATCACTTGCAAAACTGCAGATGCATAATAAACCCATTGTTGTGAGGATAATATTTTCTTCGTTGTAATCTGAAGAGGTCCATACAGTACTTACAATAAAGCAGATATATGAAATGTATTCTACTTAATTTCAGAAATGAAATTAAATAGCTACCAAGTCCATCTAGAAATAACATGCATACAGTAACATCTGATGGAACTTTGTCTTTAAAAATGAAATGGGCAATTATAATTGGCAGAGTCTTATATGGAGTTCTGTTAGATGTTTAGAATTAAAATTAGGAGAAAAATTTACATTCTGAGAGGTAGTCTACTTCTATGACTACATTTCATTTATTGATTGGCGTAATTTAGAGTTGATTGACAGTCCATTGCTAACATTTTTTGAAATTAAGATTGTGTAGATGCATATGCCATATGCTAATTCATTTGGTTAGCAGGTTACAACCATTACACACCTAATATGCTGCCTATTGTTCATTGAAGTGTACTGCGATCTTAATGACCCGTAAAGAAGTCCTTTGCAATAATCCTTGGCTGTTCCAATTCACAAAAGATTCTTAATAAATTTTGAATAAATTCAGTTCAATTGAAGTGAATTATGTAGGCATGAAGTAAAGAATTATATTTGTCAAATTAATTTAATTTCATGTCTTTATTTTCATGCAGCTGTCTTCTGACATGGCACAAAAATATAATATTAGATATTTCATCACTGGCCCTGGTGTAGACAAACCACCACTGAATTACTTTTACATTGAGCAAGAAACTGGAAATCTCTTTGTTACTTGCCCAATAGATCGGGAAGTATTCCCAGAATTTCAGGTATGTGATTCTATACATAGACATAGACATATATACACACTACTCAAATAATGGTATGACTTTGTATGCACTGCATAGATTTCAGAAGTGCAGACATACGCCCTTCTGAATTTATTCTTTGAATTTATATTTAAGCATCAGCTCCATAATAGACAGCTTTTTTGAAATTAATTAAATTGTGTTAATATAATTATTCCCTATTTATTTAATAATATTTACTTCCTATTACATTAAAAATTATTACTTGGGGCAATTTTTAGAGGATTCTTGTGGTTATACTCAAAAAGCATACATAAACAATGAGAACAATTTGATTGTAGGAACTGTTTGTATCTGAGATATGGGATAAGCAGCATTAACTTGTTAGTCAGTCACAAAGTTTCCTGGGCACGCAACCTTTGCCTCAGGTTCCTTCAAAAATCTCCAACTTTTTCCCTATCATGAATCATGCCAGGGAAAATAGACAGTTTACAAATACACAGACATAAAGTACATATCAATCAGAGGCTATCCTGGTCCACCAATAATCTTATGGCTGTAATAATGGGTTGTAGAAGAGGGCAAACCTTATAGTTCTTTCTCAGTTTCCACCTGAACTATCATTTTTCTTATCTCACCCTTTGTCATTTTTCCTGGCTTTATATTGCTTTAGCATCTTATCAGTCTTCCTCCATCAAGTCTCTCTGCTTACACAAAGACATCCTTTCTATGATTTTTGCATCTTTCTCCTTTCCTTGGTTATTTAATGGGTCCTTTTTCCTATTATTATTATTATTATTATTATTATTATTATTATTATTATTATTATTATTATTATTATTATTATTATTTTCCTGTCTTTTTTATGTTTGGTTAGTTCAAGGCAGGGAACATATCTAATATTTTCTGCTGATTTTTTTCTTCTACCAACTTTCCTATGTTTCTTTTATGTCTATGGTTTCTATGTCATTTTATGTTAAAATAGCTTCCTTTGCCTTGTGACCTTCATCTATTATGTATGATAGTTGTATGCTCGTTACATATTTTGAACATCTCTAGGATTTAATACTATACCTTGCTATAAGGAAGGTGTTTACTAATGCAGGAGGATTCTTCCTGTGCACATACAAATACTGTTAACAGCTATTCATCATACAGAAAATTTTGTATGATACATGGATTAAATAATTGTGTCCTGATTTATCAGAAACTTTTCATTTGTTACAGAGAAGTAAGTGCTTCTTTTATTGCATTTTCTGCAGCTCATTTGCTATGCAATGACACCGGATGGATATACCCCAGAAGTCCCACTTATTCACATCATCAAAATAGAGGATGATAATGATAATGCTCCAGAGTTTGAATATGAAATTTATACTTTTCATGTACCTGAAAACAGTGTAATTGGTAATTGCATTTTTAAATAAATCTTTGTAATATATGTATTTGTAATATAGTACTATGGTATAGTGGCTACAAGGCATTGAATGCCAGCATAAGGTCACTGCACAAGGCCACCACTAAACGCGGACTACATGTATCTTTTGATATGTTTTGGATGAAATTATCACATCAGTTATTGAAATGTGAATATAGACTTTGTTATTGAGGAATGCAAAACATATTAATAGGCAAATATAGCGGCAGCATGGAAGGGTATGTTTAATAACATGTCAAATAGTTTTTGTATGTAAGTGTACTTGGAAATCTTGCAAATATTGCCTGTTTTGATTATTGTAATTGTATGACGCCCACATTTTTTCAGTTTTCTTCTGAGCAGATTATTAACAGAATTGTGCAAAAACAGCAGGAATCAACATACCATACTTCATAGAGATATGTGTAGGGAATTTCAAGCTACACTTCTGTAAATATGATTTGTTTAAGAAAGAGCTTGTAAAGTTTGTCTGAGGCAGAATATGATGTGTTAAAATTTGACAATATTTATTGCCTACCTGAATCCTAATGGACTCTAGACATAGAAGAATGAGGCATAAATAAATAAATAAATCAAACACAAATTAATCACTAGGCCAAGTATGCTAGCAAAGCTGTTTCAGATGACAGGTTTGTGAGGATGTCATTGAGGGAAACTAATGAAGTACAGTTGCAAGAATCAACCTGATGTGAGGCCAGAACTGACACTAAACTGAATCTCTTTCTTCCTTAAGTCATGTGCAAATATCAAGAAGTGCACATTTTTACACAGGCAGTGACTGCATAGCTACTTTTTCTAGTGCAAAAGAGCTCTAGAGAAACATAGTGAAGCTAGACTTGCATACAGGGAACAAGTTAAGATCTGTCTGGTCTCCTTTGGGAAAATGTTCTGAATGATCCCATTTGGAATTTAATTAATAATAATTTCTAAATAAGTTGTTTGTTGGAATTCCTAATTCTGGATTCCTCAGTGCAATTTCATTTATATTCATTTCACAAATATTGTCATACCAGTTGATGTTAGATGCGTTTCAGGTTCTAACTTGTTAGGGTAGAAAAAAATTCAAAGGTTAGAAAGATTAAATTCAGAACATTTTTTCTGCTTTAATTTGGAGCTTATTTCTCAATTTGGAAGAGGTGTTCAAATTCGTACATCTGAAATATGTGGCATTCACCGATTCATTCTTTAACATTAATATTATAATCCATGTTATATTTGCACTGGAAAATCTCTACCTTCAGTGATCCAAAAAATATATTAACACATTATTTTCTTTTGAGAATATGCAAAGTTATGCGAAGTAAGTAAGTAAGTAAGTAAGAAATAATAAGATAAAGTTTTAAATTTGTTTTAAGTTTTAAGGTAGGAAAGGTAAGGTAGCTTTGTATAATCTGCAAATTTGATAACCCTTCCCTCAAAGTCCTCATTCGTATCATTTATAAAAACATTGAACACCATTGGTGCCAGGACTATAGCTTTGCTCAATTGAGGTTTTCACACAATGTTTTTAATATGATAGTGGTGGAGATTAAATCACAAGCTTTAGTCATATGTGAGCAAGATACAGCATTTCTAGTTTATGATAAGAAAAGTACCAGTCACTCTTGGAAGTCTAATCTGGGTCAGTCACTAGAGATTGAGTTTTCGGACTCACGATGGGGCCCATCGTCAGGAAACTTCTCTCTACTGGAATATGTGCTTTGGGCTATTCTGTGAGTTGTGTTTATGTGATGCCTTTCTCTTGGCTGATTGGTGTGTTGATGGCTGGCAATTGGCTGTTGTTTCCTTCTGTTGCCAAGCCCTATGTACCTGATAAGTTGGTGGTACATCAGCACTCCTGTTAACTGACAAGGGGCCCATTTTCCAGGCTTCAATCATTTCCCTGGCTATCTTTATACCTGCATGGCTAACAATCTTAGTGGCTGTGAAATTAAATTGTATCCTTGTTCATTGCAATGTGACGCTACCAATGAGTTTGGGTCTCTCTCCTCATGATTGCTTGCTTGGTTTCTTGCAATCTAGTGGTTAGCTTCCTCCCATCTGTCCTACAGAGTCACAGGGGCAGTCCATGCAGGGGATCTGGTGGATTACATTGGAAGTATCTTCCACTTCCAAGCAATCCTTACAATGCATTATTTGTCATCGTGTGCTAAAACTCTTCAAAGTTTTTGCCCAGGATGCCACAAGCAAAATAAAAGCCCATGGTTATTCTTGCATGGGTTCTTGCAATCTAGTGGTTAGCTTCCTCCCATCTGTCCTACAGAGTCACAGGGGCAGTCCATGCAGGGGATCTGGTGGATTACATTGGAAGTAATATTTTATGTAAGCTAGGATCTCTAATCTGGAGACTGTTTTGCCTGCATCCTAGCATCTAGTAATATAATGTATTGAACTATCAGGCCCCAAAACCACAAATGAAATGTGGTGATTTTTTAAAGTTGAATTATTTATTGTTTCCACACCTAAAGAGAGCACCTTGCCAGACTAAGCACCTTATTATATGAATCTATCATATATCTTAAGAACTATTAGAGAGGGGTTATCTTTACCCTTTCTTTCACACAAAATACCTGGACTGAACTGTCTGTTATTCTTTGGGGATGCACTCCCTCCCTCTTGAGAATCCAGCCTACTACCATTACACCACAGAAGCATGCCTACCCGTGTGTATGTTCAGATATAAACATTCAAGGTACATTTTCATTTTTTGTTATCAAATTTGCAACTGTTTTTTAAAATCCCAATTTAAATAGATATTTGTAGAGGTAAGATGCAGGACAGTAAAGTTATTGTGTATGAGTGTATGTGTGCCTTCTAGTCAGTTTTTGACTGTTGATGACTGTCTGGATGAGTTCCTGCAGTTTTCTTGGCAAGGCTTTTCAGTAATGGTTTGTCTTTCCAAGGGCTGAGAAAGAATCACTGGCCCAAAGGTGCTTTGTGCCTAAGGTAGGACTAAAACTCAGTTTCTCTTGGCTTCTAGCCTGCTGCCTTAACCCCCAGACTGGCTCTTCTTTAAAATGATATTAGATGGTGAAATTGATGTAATTTACTTTGATATTTGAATAATATGGCCATAGATTTTTTTTTCTAAAGGAGGATGACCTGAGAATTATGAAAACCTAAAGTTGATGCCTTCTATATACAGGAACATTAGTTGGACAAGTGACTGCAATAGACAAAGATGAGCCCAATACACTGCACAGCAAACTGAAATACAGAATTATATCCCAGAGTCATCAGAAACTTCAGGAATTCGTTGTAGATCCAGATTCAGGCTGTATTACGGTAGCATTACATCTGGACAGAGAGGTAATTTTCAATTTAGTTCTATATCAAAAACGGTGAACTCATAAATGAAATAGCATAAAGCTAACAAATGATAAAATTGGTCTTAGATAAGAGTAGCTGCAATATAGCTGAAGTCAAAAGTCCTTTCGGTAGTTAGGAGTTATGTAGATATTGTGAAGCCAAGTTCAAATAATTTAGTGGGTAACTTTGGAACAATGTCTCAGTCTGTCTGACTTATTTCATAAGATACAGTATTTTTAATTAACCCAGGAAAATTATGGCTATATTTTGTTCTAATGTTTTTCAGACGGTATCAGCCTACACACTACATATAGAAGCAAGAGATATGGGAGGTGAGGAGTTTGGTTTGTACACTACAGCAGCAGTACATATTGAGATTACAGATGTAAATGATAATCTCCCCCAAATAGCACAAAATATGGTAAGTCTATCATAGTAAAACTAAATGATGATGTTAATTCTTTATGATATTTTATGGTATTAACTCAGTTAAAGTGAATATTAAATTTAAGAAAAATAATTTGAACAATTCCATTTACATTCTGGAGTTTCTGTTACATTGCTAATGCTTATTTCATCATGCATGTCCCAAATTTAATAATAGATAATAGAGATAGTATCAGGAAGACTAAAAGTCAGAATGAGCAGAAATTGGGGAACAAAAAAGCATAATGAATGCTTAACAACTAGATATTATAAAAAAACCTCAACATGGTAAAAAGCTGCTCAGTTTCATGACAACACCCTAGAAGATGACAAAGAAATAGAACAATTGTATTTTGACTCAGTCTTCTCTAATAAGAAAGTAATGGGTGAAAATGGAGGTTAAAGTGGAAAGATTAGACTTTGAGATAGTCAGAAAATATTTATTAACTTGGCAAGAATTTTCAGAGAGAGATGAATCCTATCTTATACTACTGAAGGAACTTGTTAATGTCTAACGATTAGCTATCACCTTTGGGAAATACTTACGGGTGGATAAACAGCCAAATAATTGGAGAGCAAATGCTGTCCTTGCTTTTTTAGAAAAAAGTGACAAAGGATCTGAGCAATTAGCTAATAAGCCAGGTAAATCTGGGCAGGATCATGATTATTGGATGAATCTTATCTGGCATTAGAACTATTCATAAACTAATATTTGATTTTTTTTAGTATGTAGTGGAAATATATGAAAACATAGCACATGCAGAAATATTATGCATTCCTGTTGAAGATAAAGATGAACCCAGAACATCATCATGGATGGGTATATTTGCTATTACTAAAGGAAATGAAGACAACAGTTTTGATATTAGAGTTGATCAACAGCAGAATATTGGGTGTTTAAGCACTTTAAAGGTAACTATCGATAATAAAAAGAGTTACTGCAATAATATGAATTGAATTTTACTTAATTTTAAGGGGTGAATTAATTATTTTTCACAACTTTCTAAAGATGTATTTTACATTTTTAAAATGTAATACTATTTCCCATTAAAATATGTTGGGATAGAGGAGGGAGAGAAAACTCAAATTAAAATTTTAAAATAGTTATAGATAAGATAACCTTTATTGTCATTTTTTTTACTGTGGGCACAATGGCACACATCAAAAATGAAATTTAGTTGCCCGCTCTTAAAGTGAAACACAGACATGACACACACCTAAATAGTTATACACACTGTATTTTCATCAGTAACCTAAAATCATAATAGTAAGGTGTCTTAGTAGTAATATATCAATTTGAATAGCATTTACTTCCTCCAGGAACTGGATTATGAGAAAAGCCATGAGAGAAGATTAGAAATTGCCATAAATAATGAAGCACCTTATGTTCCACCTCCAAATTCAAGAGTTCTTCCAACAAGTATGGTGAGCATTGTGATCAAAATTAAGGATCAGGATGAAGGACCTGTATTTGAACCTTGTGAATATATTCTATACATAAAGGAACGCTTGTTGGTTGGTACAATGGTTGGTAACTACCACGCAATAGATCCAGAAACTGGAAACAAACATTTAAGGTACAAAATTATTATATTGTTTAGTTTTTATATAGATTGTGTATAACATCAGAAAGCAATTATAATTAACTTACATTGTTGGAATAAATTGGAGGTACATAACCTTGTTAAAATATTTATTCTTAACAGTTACAGAATAATTAAGGATCCATGCAATTGGATCACCATTGATGAAATAGGAAACCTCAGAACTACTGACATTTTAGAAAGAGATTCACAAAATATAGAATACAGTCACTGCAATGTAACAGTATTTGCAACTGATCAAAGTAAGTATCAAATATTGTGAAATATTGCTATTTTTGCTACATGCATAAAGCTTCCTGCAAAAATATGATCAGCTGTTGATGGCTGTATTCTCTTTTATTGAAATCTAATGATCACTCAATTTTTTGCAACTCTGATCTGTAGCCATAAGTAGGCAGGTCTAATATTTGAAATCCATTAATTGTATATCTTTTTAAAAATCAATCTCCTTTGAATTGTTTCACAATATTTACTTGGGATGATTATTTGACATTTTTCTTCAAAATCCATCTTTTTAGCTGTAGAGCCTGAATTATATTGTCCTATAGTGGAATAGAATCAGCAGAACAGATCCTTGTCCACACTACCCCATACAGTTTCTGCAGGACCTTATCTATCAAGTAGAAAACCATGAGCTGATTGTTATTTAACTTACTTTTGTATGTATTAGATACTTATTGCACTTTTCCTCTGAGAATTTGGGCAACAAATATACTTGGCAGTAATTCATTCTGTTAGCAATGCATAATTCTGCAGTTTAACAAACTACATTACAACTTTGTTGATGTGTGCTGCAGCTGCCAAAAAAGCTAATGCAGTCCTAGACTGAATCAACAGAGGAATAGTATCAAGATCACATGAAGTATTACTATTGCTATATACTGCTTTGGTAAGACCACACTTGGAATATTGCATCAAGTTTTGGTCAAGTGATACAGAAAAGAAGTTGAGACCCCAGAAGGATTGCTGAGGAGAGTAACAAGGATGATTAGGAGGCAGGAACTGGATATGTCTAGTCTAACACAGAGAAGTCTTCCAATATTTGAGGGGCTATCACAAAGAAGAGGGGAACAACCTCTTCTCCAAAGCATCTAAGGGCAAGTCAAAAAATAATGGAAACATATCAAAGAGAGATCCAACCTAGAACTAAGGAGAAATTTCCTGATGAGAACAATTAATTGATGGGATAGTTTGCCTCCAGAAATTGTGGGTGCTCCATCACTGGAGGTTTTGAGGAAGAGATTGGACAGCCATTTTTCTGGAATGCTATGGGGTCTCTTGCTTGAGCAGGGGGTTGGATTAGAAGACATCCAGGGTTCCCCCCCAACTCCGTTATTCTGTTATTCTATTGTTCTGTTACAATGGCTTTCTTCCTTTAGATTATGGATTAGCATTTTGTGAAACCAACAAGATGTTTTATTTAGCTTTCACAGAGAAATAATACTTTTGTAATTTTATATGATTTGATCAAGTTACTTTCATTACTGTCTTAAAACTAAGCATTTTAATTTATCTAGGTGGTAAAACAGGAAAAGGGACAATTGTGATAAAACTTGTGATTGAGAACAATTACCCAGTGAATACCAGTAAACACTACATCATGTGTAAAGATAAAAAACCGATCTGTATAAATGCCACTGACATTGATTTGCCAAAGTCTACTATACCTTTTCATTTTGAAATAGAGAAGCCAGTGGACTTAAAATGGAACTTAACTCCAAATGATGGTATGTTTTTTTAATATCTACAAAATACATTCTGACTAACGTTAAGTATCATATGAAGTGTAATTTGTGGATTTGAATTATTTCTTTCATAGATGCTTCAGCACTGCTTTCTTCAGTTGAAGATATAGACTATGGCTACTATTATATTCTTCTCAGAATATGTAACGGAGAAAGCATCAGAAAAAGAGAAATAATAGTTCATTATTGTGACTGTGCAATTCCAAGTAACTGTTCCGAATCCACCACAAACATGTCACTGGATTCTTCTTCTTCAGACATTCAAGTGGAACGCACTCCAGCAGCAGCACCTGTTTTAGGAGCCTGGAGCATTCCTGCAATGGTCATGGGTTCATTATTAATGCTATGTAAGTATGCGAATGTCTTGAAGAAGTAACATGAACTGTGAAGGGTCAAACTACATTCGGTCCTTGCTTAACAAATATCTCAACTAACTTTAGGTTATAAAAAATTCATTTCCCAACTAATGCACATCTCTCTGACCACGTTTTGTGTCCTTAATAGTGCAAGCTAGAGAGTATAACATGTAACTGTATGAGAACTTTATTTAAATAAGTTGGCAGCAAACAATGATTTTTTGTAGTGTTGTTTTTAATCACGTTTACTTATCAACCATTTTGCTAACAACCAATTGTTGGAAGAGAATTTGGTTGCTATACATATTTGGGTATAAGTATTTTAAAAAGCTAGCTAAAAAGGAAATCCTAGATCCTAACGTAGGGGAAAACTGCTTATTTCCTACCTATGGCTACCTATATAACCGGTGTATCTAAGCAAAATTCTTTCTTTAAAGCTTTTTTCTCTCTCATATAAGGAGAAGAGGTGTGGATAAAATTAAACTCCAATTTAATTTCATTATTTAATAAATTGTAATTCATATAGTCATTTCAAACACATAAATAAGCCGTCTTGTTTTCTGTATTTTTTTTCTTGCAGTAGGCTTTGGTACACCTTATGGTCTTTGGCTCCACAGAAAACGTCACACACCTCAGGAAGAATCTGATTTAACTTTTGAGAATTTAACAAGATCAAACACTGAGGCACCTGGTGAAGGAAACGTAAGACCAAACACTGAGGCACCTGGTGAAGGAAACATAAGATCAAACACTGAGGCACCTGGTGAAGGAAATTCAGTAAGTGACACTTTGCCTTGTATAGTAACAAATGAAACAGATTTATTGGGATAGATTATGAGAAAGAGCGAAAGATGCTGTCTCATTGTTTTCGAAAGCAAAATACATTGCATTTGTATAGTAAGATGGGGATTGTGATGTGCCCATATGCTTAAAGTTAAATACTATTTATTCATATATAGGAACATATAATCTACCATCATTCTTTTCTATTTAAATATTTAGAAGTGTAAATCTTCCATAAAAAACTGCTCTGGCTGAATCCAGAAAAGTAGATACTTTGAATATTTTTATACTCCAATGGAAGAGAATATTTGTAGCTCTGGGATGAACTATAAGGTCATTGGTACTCTCTGAACTTGGGGTTTTCTTGCAGACATTTCATTACCAAACTAGGTAACACATCAGTACAGTGATGATGTTAACTAGTTTGGTAATGAAATGTCTACAAGAAAATCACCAAGCTCAGAGAGAACCAAGAACCTTACATCTGTCATATGATCAGAATAGTAAGTTAACTGGAACACTATATGATTGGCCTCACTGGCTGGTATGTGCTGGGCTATATACATACATGAATCCTGATTGTAGGCAATGGGTAAACAAGATGAAGAAATGGATGACAATTTAGGGGACAAGTGGATTATTATTCAGCTAGTTTGCATACTAAAATATACAATTAGATCGGGGTTCAGGCTGTTCAGGAAAAAAATTTCTAGAATGTTTTTCCCCCAGAAATTCTATTATTATTCTTCACATTCCAGAATTTAAATATATTTCCTGTGCCAACAATGAATGAATTTATAAAGATGAATACAGATGTAGTAAAAACTGAAAAGAAAGGTTTGGAAGCAGGAAAAAGAGGATGGCATTCCACATCAGAATTAATCAGAGGAGGAAAAATGAATCATGTGGCCCTATCTTTACAAGATTGTACGCCTTCTTTAAGGAATTCATTCAGAGATTTCTGTTTAGAATGGCAGAAGTTCTCTAACCCTCGTTTATCTGAAGTAAGTATTCTGACATAGATTTCTAAACTAGTTTTGAGTATTACAAATTTGGAAAGAACAGGCTGTCTTATGTCATTAATTTTAAGGTACTACTCTGTATAACAGTTCTTAAAAATAATCCATAGTGGATTATTATACCATTCATATAAAAATAGTATATCAACTACCTAAAACAACATGAACAGTGAGGCAGGAAGCATGATGAAAATCAGCACAATTTTCCAGATTTTGCAGCAATCCATGTTTTCCCATTCTGGTAACACACACAAACATTTACATCAATTCCCACAGCCATAGGGAATCTGAGACCTGAAGATAATACATCTAGAATATACCATATGGGGAAAACAGCTGTAACATGCTTTCAATATTTGACTTGAAAAACATAATGCTGATATTTAAGACAAGCTATATAACTTAGATCAGAATTACAATTATAGTTGTATTCTCTCAAATAAAACAGTACATTTATACTTGTATTCTTTCAAATAAAACAGTACATTCTTCCAAAAGAGATTTTTAAAAAAATCATTTTATTATGTGTGAAATATAGTATATACGATATAGATGACTGAAACAGACAATTAGAAGACAACTTATTTTTGCATCATACGTATATTTTAAAAAAATAATTATACTTTTATTGTTCCTTGTCCAGATGGTATTTCTTTGTGGAGAAGATGAAGAACATAATCTGGCTAAAGAGTATTTACATGCATATAATTACGAAGGCAAAGACTCACCAACTGGCACTTTAAGTTCCTGTACAGGGGAATCAGAAGAAGAAAAACTGAGTTTTTTAAACCAGCCAGAGCCTCCATTCCGGACATTAGTTGAAATTTTTGTACAGAAGGATTGTGTTTAAACTATTCCTGAAAATCAGCTCACTTCACTAGGAAATTCCCCTGTGCAGATTCCATTGAAATGAATGAATGGTCTTGAGAAACTCTAACTAACTGTAATAGAATTTGAAAAGTATTTATTCCCACAGTTGTGTCTATCTGTTCATTCTTTATGGGATATTTTGGATTTTTAAAGAATTATTTTAAAAAGAATACAATGGAAAAATGATTTAAATTATTAAGGATTTGAAAACTCTTACAGAAATTGATTTATGTGAATAATTCAATTGCGAATTTATATGTTTATTTTTACATCCTTAAATAACTATTTTGTTCAATCTGTGTATTATAGTCTAAAATACAAATGTTTCCATACCCAATCTACTGTTCCCTTTTGAGGTGAACAATAGTATGAAAAGTTGTAGAAAAAAATGTAATTCAGGATTAAGAAAACACAAATCCTCATCTTTAACTTACACTTACAGCATTTTCAAAGGTATCTTCAGAATTGAAGAACCCCATAAAAATGTATGGAACTATGTACTGAGTTTTCAATAATAATAATAATAATAATAATAATAATAATAATAGTAGTAGTAGTAGTAGTAGTAGTAGTAGTAGTAGTAGTAGTAGTAGTAAAGTTGGAAGGGACTTTGGAGGTCATCTAGTCCAACCCCCTGCTCAGGCAGGAAACCCTATACCATTTCGGACAAATGGCTATCCAGTCTCCTCTTAAAAACCTCCAGTGTTGGAGCATTCACCGCTTCTGGAGGCAGGTTGTTCCACTGGTTAATTGTTCTAACTGTCAGGAAGTTTCTCCTTAGTTCTAGGTTGCTTCTCTCCTTGCTTAGTTTCCACCCATTGCTTCTTGTCCTGCTTTCAGGTGCTTTGGAAAATAGCTTGACAGCCTCTTCCTTGTGGCAGCTCCTGAAATATTGGAACACTGCTATCATGTCCCCCCTCGTCCTTCTCTTCATTAAACTAGACATACCCAATTCCAGCAGCCGTTCCTTATATGCTTTAGCCTCCAGTCCTTTAATCATCTTTGTTGCTCTTCTCTGTACTCTTTCTAGAGTCTCAACATCTTTTTTATATCGCGGTGACCAAAACTGGATGCAGTATTCCAAGTGTGGCCTTACCAAGACATCGTAAAGTGGTATTAACAGTTCACGTGATCTTGATTCTATCCCTGTTAATGCAGCCTAGCACTGTATTGGCCTTTCTGGCAGCTGCAGCACACTACTGGCTCATATTTAGGTGATTGTCCACTAGGACTCTGAGGTCCCTCTCACAGTTACTACTATTGAGCAAGATACCCCCTATACTATATTTATGCAGTTGGTTTTTCCTGCCTAAATGTAGAACCTTGCTTTTTTCACCATTGAATTTCATTTTGTTAGATAGCGCCCAGTGTTCAAGTCTGTCCAGATCCTTTTGTATCTTGAGCCTGTCTTCTGGAGTGTTGGCTATTCCTGCCAGCTTGGTGTCATCTGCAAATATGCATGCATATATGAGTGTGCATGTGCATTAATTCCATGCAAAATGCATTCTATTTATTTTAGAGAAAGTTTACCCTATCTCAAAGAATAAGGTTTATATTGAAAAACAAATCTTTGACTATTGGCATCACTTTTGACCTAAACTAGTTAGCATAAAATTCAGCATCTCATTTATCTGAAATACAAGGCCAGAACTGAAGTCTGATCTTCAGAAATTAAACAATGAAATGTCATCAATATATAAGTAGCCTTGACTTATGACCAGTTGTTTAACAACCATTTGAAATTACAATGGGCCCAGCTTCCTTTTAGGACAGTCCCACGGTCAGATGAAACATTGCAATTTGCAATATTTTTCCAGGTTTCTGGCATTTTTTAATTGGTTTTCAGCAAAAGATGCCAATTTGGACTTATGACTGTGGATTTGCTTAATGACTGCAGTGATTCACTTAATGACTGCCACAAAAATGACATAAAATCAGGACTGGTTACATGGGTCCTCATCTTAAAATGGTCCGAAGTTGAGGATTGCCTAAATATTAATTTATATTTTAATGAATTGTGAGATAAACCATGTGCTTTATGATGTTGTCTGATAGCATAGACTGGCTCTAAAAGTACAATTAATCAAAAGAGAAAATGAGCATCCCTGTCCAGTATCTTTACAGGAAAAGAAGATGAAAAAAATTGATCTTCAATTTAGATTGAAGGCCACTTGATCTCGTATTTGAGTCATTTAATAAATCATATAGGTTTTTGTATGAATTTCTGTAGAAATTCAAATTTAGTTACTATAGTATAACATATTGCTTAACCTGTCTCTTTGAAGATTTTTTTGGGATGTTCTGCTTTCCATGAAGTGCATGAATATATGCTTTTCCATTCAGTTTTTATAGATTTTCCTGCAATGAAATGAAAATGATTAAAGTTGCCATAGACAAGGTATTATTAGATGTATTATATCAACACCGATGGCTACTTCAGTGACACATTAGACTTAATTATATATAAAATTATATATTTTTCAATTTCTGTTCATTAATGTTGGCATTAAATATGGTAGTTAAAAGGAGTTGTGCAAGCTCCTTTCAGGAATAATGGCAGAAATCAGCATGCACAAAATTCATACTTATAATACTTAAACAAACACAGACACCACTATATCTCTATTGTTTGAGAACTTGTCAGTCTAGTGGTATACTACACATTTTATACTATATTATCATTTTCTTCCAAATTCCTACATGATTTTTATTCATTCAATGAAGATGATTATGCTGAAGTATATTGATTATACTATCTTTAGTCATGTTTGAACTTCTTAACTGTAGTAATATTACAGTAATTACTGATATTGAATATATTTATTGCTAGATGAATAAATTAAGCATTTTATTTAATACACAGCTTCACATAAGCATATATAATATGAAGGAAGAAAAATGAAGATTCTGTAGATTTCAGATATCTACTTTCAGTAAATATATAAGCATGCATAAATACATGAAAGTATGAATACACGAATGCAGAAAACAAAACAGAAACAGTGGGCTAAAAAGCCATGAGAAGTAAGAAGGTATATTGGGTCCACTATGTTTAAATACACATTGGATTACTGTGAATCAGAATAAAAAAGACCTATTTCTATATCTTCAATAAAGTTATTTTCAAGAATAGCTTGGATGCATACTTTGATAGTTATCACATTTTAATTACTGAAATAGATTACTATTTAGTAATAGAAATAATATAATTACAAAATAAACCACTAATTAAATAATACGCCAAGAGTACTTGCTGTGATTTTGGGCCTTGATTCAAAGCAATAGAATGATATGATCCAGTCCAGGTGACTGCAAAAGACATTCAATTCAATTAAATATCTGACTGTGGAGCAAGATTTTTAAAAAGTTCAATTTTCCCATTACCTGATGTAAATAAAACTCGAACAGTTTTATCTTTTTTTTTTTTTTTTTGCAGAGTGGGATGTGATTTGCACCCATGCTATAGGAGATTAATATATCAAATGTTATGGAAGTACTGAACTTTTTAATTTACATGCTTTTAAAAATAATTTTAAAGTGCTTGTAACTTCGTATAGGGCAAAATATGATGATTTTTGCAGCAATGATATCTCTTATGGTAGGAAAGACATTAAATTTCAAGCAATATGTTAAAAAGAGATTGTGCAAAGAGAAGAGTATTTGTAAACAAAATTGATGTCAACAGTGAAATGTGGTAGAACTGATTTTGGGAGGATTTGGGGAGTATAAAAACATACTATTAAAACTATACAATGACTATCAACATACATGCATGAAATACAAACCCAGATATGATGTTGGAGTTTCATTTATTTTAAATTTATTTAATTATGTTTAATATGTTAGTTACATGTTGCTATCGTTTAAAGTTGATTAGAAAATGGGATGGAGGAAGTCTTTACAGTAATTAATCTTCTGAGTGTGACAAGGTTGTGATTCATTCAGCCACTAATACTTTTGAAAGATAAACTGTTTAAGATAGAAGCTTGATCTCAAAATAGTCATGAAATGGTAAGACCCATCAAGACTAATGTATTCAAAAGTTTCTAAATCCCACAGCAGCTTATTTAAGAGTTACTTGCACTTAAAACTGCCCATTCTATTTACATACAGTGGACTTCCACTGTATTTTACAGGACCTTTGATAATTAAATGATATAGTTTTTGATGTTATGTCATATTTTTTCCTCATAAAACATCTTTCATTCCAAATTAAGGTAGCCAGCTTTATTTTAGACTCTCTTCACAACTCTGTGGAAAAGAAAATAAATTTTATGTTCAGATGATGTTCTTGTTAATTTCAAATTGGCAATTGCTGAAATTTGACCATTCTTGCTCAATGGGGGAATTTTCTTCTATAGCAATTCCCTTGTTTTCCCCAAGATCTGAATCAAGAAAAAATGTGCCTGCCTTGATACTAGTGCAGATGATCTGTTAATCAAATGAAAAAGGTATTGTATGAAGATTAAAACATTTTCAGCTAGTATGTCTTTCCCTAAGCATACACTTCTATCAATGGAAGAGAATATATGTACTTTTACATTGTAATGTACTGCGAAAACAATCTTGGGAAACAGGAGAGATGAGCAGCAGTCTAAACAATGATTTGATAAGAGAAATCTTGAGTCCAAAGGAAGAATAGGGATGGAGAAAGGGGGTCTGAAGAAACCCTCCCTAGTTTTCTGGAAAGTAAACAAAGGAAAGTAGTGCTTTCGGTCTTGGAAGATTCTCTTACTGTAAACTTAAAGATAGCCTCATTATTCATGTTTTTAGTTTCCTGTCTGAAGTAATTTAAAGGGCTGATAATATGCGTGTTTAACTTTGCATTTCAAATACATAAATGTTTATACTGCCACAATTTCAAATGCTAAAATGTTTTAAATAGTTTCTAGAGGCACCATTGTGCCAGTCAATACGCTGACCCCATTAGGTATATTAAAAAAAAATCTTTTGAAGAATTTGTTCTGGGAGGAGATGATTTATACATGTAAAATTCCAAATCCTATTGATAAACCAGTTCTGTAAGAACAGCGTACATTTAGCTCGCATTTGCACAGGGAAAGAAATGGTCACTGGTGAAATAATTCTTGAGTTGCAGGAGGACAGAAGTAAAGAGAAATAAAATAATTGAACTTGCTACTTGAAAAAGGGATTTAGGAATAACTATTCAGTTCTATAATATCCAGTTCCCTTTCCAGGAAAGAAAAAACCGGGAACTTAAGAAATATTCAGTTGCCTTTTTCAGGGAAGAGTCCATTCGTGGCAGGAGTTTTGATGGCGTCGCATCGAAGTTATATCGCTGCAAGCAGACTTATCTAAAGAGAGTAAGGCCACCCGAAGGCAAAGGCAATTACTGAGAGGTAACGAAGCTGAAGGAAGAGCCGCCTTTCTGGTTCGCCTACCCCGTGAGTCGTTTTCTCACACACATTCCTGTGAGTATGCAGTCAGGGACAAAACAGCCGGGGCGGGCATATAATTCCAGTTCATTTCCTACCTTCCCAGAGCAGGGCGGGGTTGGGACTCCATTCCCTGGTCAAATAGAAAGAAAGAACGAGGGAAACTAATTAGGCTATCTCAAAGGGGCCGTTGGTAGTACTAACCTCCCTCCCTCCGATGGCCCCACCCTGGCTAGGAGCGAAATCCTACCGTGGACGGGAGGAGCCGCCAACTGGAGCCTGAGCGAACCAAGAAAGGCAGAGAAAACAAAGTCGTCTCCTCCTCTTCCTCTTCATTAGGGCCGCCCTTGGAGCTGCAGCTGGTGAGCTGGGCGGGGAACCTCAGACTCACCTGGTCGGAGTCGCCAAGAGTTCGGCGCACCAACCCAGTGGCCGCAATTCACGCCAAACCGCGAGCCTCCAGACATGGTCCCACTGGCAAGAAAGCGCAGAGGGGGGCCGCTTGGAGCCGATTGCTTGCAGCTCCTCTTCGGCCTCCTGGTGAGTGGGCACTCCTGGGAAGGGGGGGAGATGCACCTTCCGGAGGGAGTGGAAGCAGGAAGGTCGCAGGGATGGCAGACCAAAAGCCGATGAAGATTTGCCCTCGCGTGGCAAAGACCTAAGTTTGCGCCGGCGTGGCGTGTTTGCTTGGAGGAGCGCCTGTGTCGGGATGCAGCAGAGCGCTCTGACTCGGCGGAAAGTTTATTTGGAGAGATCAAAAGCTTACGCCTGGCATATATTGGTTTCTTTTCTTTTTTCTTAAGAAAACATCTTACACGGTTAGAGGCAAAACCCTAAGACTTAACCTTTTCTTTCACTTCTTTTTCTCTCGCCCGCGCGTGCGCTCAGAAAAATGACGGAAAGGGAGGGGTGGGGGGAAATCCGATAAATGAAATTGTGAAGAAGAACAGCGAAGTAGGAGGATTGGGTGGAAGGTGTCGTCTTTCGCCGTGCCGATTAGATAGCAAAATATGGTTGGTTTTAAAGAAGGGCATCGACTTTTAATTGGAAGTGAAGATCAAACTATACTGAGCGTTGAACTTGCTTTTAAAATAAGGTGGCTGTCTAAGGCTACTTTGCACTCCTTCCTTCCGGAACAAAAGATGATAAATAAAAGTTTCTCCCTATTTTCCTTAACCTGATGCAGAGGTTGGAGGTAGATGGATAGGCAGGTAAGGGATTTTTTAAAACATTCTACTTTAAGCAGCTTCTGAATCACGGGGAAAGAAATAATGCAAATAAAGAGAGGATAGAACCAAATCCTACATATTTCATGTCCTGGAAGGGCGTCCACTTTTAGGGTGCATATAATTTTGAGAGTGGTATTAACTTTTGCAAACTTTGCTGCACTATAGTTTATTTGTTTTTTTGATTTGTCTGATGGTCTCAGGAAATGTTTCCTTTTTTCCTATTTGAAAGCAACAATTACCTGTTTATACCAATAAGATAGTTGCATATTCTTCTGCTGAGAAGAGAGCTGGGTTCTTATTTAATTGCTCTATTTTGGAATATAAATCGCATTATATATATATATATATATATATATATATATATATATATATATATATATATATATATATAGCTTCGAGCGGTATCTAATATTTCTAAGCATTTTTCAATAACCAATATTTTTATTTAAATATGAAGAATGATGGAATATGAAAGAAGTGCAGTTCACTTCATATGTGAAGACTTGTGAAACATAATTGTAATATTTAGGTGGTACTTTCTATTTTGGAAAAAATGAATTTAATACATACACACTTCTTTTATTCAAGATAGAATTAAACAAAAAACCTTGGCTAATACTGATAAATTCAAGAAGTAAAATATTGCAATCATAATGAGTTCAAATAATAATGAATTTTGAAAAGTGACTAGTACATTTTACTTACATTTATTTTGAATAAGAAGCAGAACTTAAAAATATAAATCTGTGTTTAAGTTTTGAAAGTAAACATAGTTTGACAGTGCATTAGTCACTTTCGCCATATTCTGGAATGACTGACCCACCCATATACGACAGGGCCCAGTTCTGGTTTCCTTTAAAAAGCTGTTAAGACCTGGCTTCTTTCTCCAGGTGTTTGGGTTGAGTGGTGTTTCTTTAGTTGTTTAATTATAATCCCCCTTCTGTATTCTTCATATAGGCAACCTTTTTTAATGTGTGGATTTTTTTGGAGGAAATATTGCTTGATTTGTTGTATGCCATACTTTGAGTTGAATGTTGCTGTAAATCCAGTAAAAAATTCATTGTTCAAAGAGATCTATTTTTATTTCTGATAAAACATGAATGTAATATTATTTTACTAAATCTAAACTCTTTTTACTGATTGGTGTACTTTTCAATCTGACAGTCCATATATGAGCAAAGTTGTTGCCTGCTTCTTGCTAAGAATAATGTTTAAATGTACATTTTAGTGTATAAATTTATTATAGTTTGTTTTTCTAAATCATATACTTTAAATTTATTATGAATAACAGTTAATATGATATTTGCATTTATGCTATATCCAACCCTTTCTCCAACAATCAGTACCAGGTAATGAAAATGATGGTAAAAAATGAGTGGTTGAAAATTATCAGAAAGTTAATAAGAGAATATTAATACTTTTTAGTACATTTTTAGTATGTTTATAATTATGCTTACTCTTAAAACTTAAATATAAATGTGAAATTCTTTGTATTATTCTTATGACATAAGTAACCATACAGTTGACTATTTTAACTTCACAGAGAACTGATTTTAATGATTATTTAATGCAATAAAAACAATGAATAATTTTGTATTAAAACACTGTTTATTGCATTTAACCATGTGCATCTAGTTTATGTGCATCTACTGTAGTTATTCTAGATAGAGACCATGAGTTCCAGTCCTTCCTTAGGCACAGAAGCCAATTGGATGACTTTGGATCAGTTATGGTTTCTCAACCCAGCTCATCAATCACAAGAGCTGTGGAAGCATAAAAATGTAATAAACAAATAAATCATCCATTTATTCGCCCTTTAAGATGATAAAATACTTTTTTTCTTTTTATGTTGATATGCTTTCCTTTTGTAGCCTTTAATATTCTTTGCTACTGATATCATTTTATATTATAAACAAAGTAGTAATTTGAGTTAATGGTATTTAATGAAATTGTGGCGTGCTCTTGAATTTAACATTCAATACTTGACAACATTCCAAGAACGTTAGCGAAACCTTTTTGTTCTAATTAATGAGAAATATATACTGTTTATATTAAACGCTACTGATAACTATGATTTGCTGACATTTGTGTTTCCAGAAATAAATTTTACACTCCTTCAGGTAATGTTGAAAAACTAAGCAAAATTGGACCTTGATGGGAGACCAAAAAAATACCAGTGCAGAATTAGATTGTGAAGCAAGAAAAAAATAATAGCCCAAAACAAAACCAGATGAAGGCAAACTTTCTCCTGTTCTTCCCAACAAAATTGCACGGATACTTTCATTAAGAAACTAGACTCAAAAGAGATTCTTCTTTAAAGAGTTTCCAAAGCAGGGAGCAAAGACCATCTCAAGGACAATATCATTTGGGGACATAACCTTTTAAGAAGGATTTAGATAAACAAACAAATGGGTTTAGAGAATGACAAAAAGATAATCAAAAATGGGGAACTGAAGTTATGTGAAGAAAGATTAAAGGAATTGACATGTTTAGTTTTGAGTTGAGAAGACTGAGGAGACATAGAACAGCATTATCAAATACCAGAAGGGATGTTATACAGAAAAGGTCAAAAGTAATTTTCATTCCAGAGTTTAGGACTATGAATAATGACTTTAACATACAGAAAGTCATTCCTCTTGACTATTTAGAAAACTTTCGATGATAAGGGCAATAGGACCAGTTAATCAGAAATATTAAATGCTCCCATTTATTGGGTGTATTTAAGTAGAGTGGACAAATCATCTGCTCAAGAAGCTTTTAGGAACAAAGACTTGGTTTTAGTGGTGAACATTTTCTTTTTCATTGCATTGAGTGTTTTATATGCAATTTGCACTTCTCCCTCTCCCAGCCTTTATAATTTTATTATAACACAAAAGAACTTGATTGAGGATTTGCCTTTAGTTAGTGCTGCATCTCCTGAATCCCTCCTTAGCATTGAGTGATTAATAAATGTTGAAGGAAAAAAAAAATGCACGAGATACACTACTTCCTACAGGAATAGAGTATAATATACAAATGTTTAACATTTTACTTTGTTTCAATATATAATAGGCTATTAAAATCTGTGAGAATATTAAACTATAGCTCACTGTATTTGAGTATGCTTTATAAACGTGTGCTGTTGCAGTCAGTATAGATATCTCAACTCATTATGACCTCCTATTGTAGCTCTTCAACATGCTGGGCAGCAACTCTTAGTTGCCCAACAAAATGCCTGCTACTGTCTTGCTAGATGTGTTGGGGCTTCATCTCTACAATCCTATGCAGAGAAGCCTAAAGATACTTCTCATGTGCCATAGATTCCACTTCAGCTAATGATTATATTGTCTCAGTTTTAGGTCTCCTGAGGGTTGGTCTATTTTTAGAACAACTTCTTAGAGCATTAGTCCTGCCTTGGGCATAAAGTCAACTGGATGACCTTTCTTTCTCAGCCCTAGGAAGTGGCAAACCACTTCTGAAAATGTTGCCAAGAAAATTGCAGAAACTTGTCCCCACAATCTTTAAAATCAAGACTGATAGAGACACACACACACACACATACACACACATACACACACACACACACACACACACACACACAAAAGTATATTTTACAGACATATCTTTTTGGGAAAAAGAACAATGTTGATCTTTTCTCCACAAAGGCAACGCTTTTCAGTGGATTTGCTCAGTAATGACCCTTACTGCTTTCAGTTTTTTATCAGCTATTGTTTTCTAGGAAATTCTAAATTTTTAATTCTAAGAGTATTTTATAATGGAAGGAATGTAGCTGGTCCTTATTTAACAACCATTTGTACTTGCTGACTGAGTGATAGTTGTGACTGGTTCTTATACTTATAGCTGTAACAGCATCCCCAAAGACATCTGATTGTGATTTGCAACTTTCCATGCCATCTTTTGACAAACTAAATCAATGAAGCTGGCAAGGAAGTTGCAAGTCACAGTGACATAACACCCTCGCTTAATGACATGCATGATCCTTGCTTAATGGCAACTGGGATTGCCAGAATTGCCATCACTAAACAATGTAGTCGTGTGGATTTTTGACTTATGACCATATTGCTTTCTGGTACCAATTAGTGTTATTAAGTGAGGACTACCTTATTATTGATGAGAGATCTGTCTATAGTGACTGCAATTTACTTTGGAATGCTAACCTTGTTTATATCCATCTTGTTAACGATATCTTTATAGGCACTTACAATAGAGTGACCTCTCAGATCTAATTACTGTTTACTGTATTGATAATACTTCCAAGAAAGCATTTTGAGAAACTTCCCTGGAAACCCTGTTAAAGCATTACCTCTACTTTTATTCACTACAATTGGCATATTTCATTTAGAGCAGAGGTCACCAACCTTTTCACGCTGGCGGCCCAGAGGGAAAAGGAGCAGCTGGAAAATTTGCACGTGTGTACATATGTACGTGCGGAAACGGAGCTGTGCATGCACACACACACACACACACACACACACACACACACACACACAGCGCTAGCGGCCCTGTTTGTGTAGCCATGCAGGCTCTAGTCTCTGCTGCTAGCCCCATCCACATATGCAAAAGGGCCGCACAACCCGCACGGTGCTAGCAGTCCCTGTTTGCGCAGGTGCGCAGGAGCTAGCTTCTGCCGCTAGCTAGCCCCATCCACATGCACAAATGGGTCCGCGGGCGCTAGCGTGAGTGGGTGTGAGTGCACATACACACTGGCCAGCTTGTCCCACAGCCTGGTGGCCAGTAGGCCGTGGCCCATAGGTTGGGGACTCCTGATTTAGAGCAACAGTTCTCAAACAGTTTGGTTTCTGGACCCCTTACATTCTTAAAAATGATTGAGAATCCTAAAGAGCTTTGGTTTGTATGAGTTATATCAATATTTACTGTATTAAAACTGAGTATTTTAAAAATATTTATGCATTTGCTTTCATGGAGCCCACGGTCCCTAGACCACACTTCGAGAACCACTGATTTAGAGCAAATATGGGTAACTTGCAACCTTCCTCATATAGTTGAACTGCAATTCCTGGCATCCCTCTCCATTGGCCATTCCACTTCAGTTGCAACATTAACCTATGTGGTTTATCTTTTTTTGTTATTATTGCATCCAGGGTGGACATGAACAGGATTGTTAACTTGCAAAATATTTAGATGATTAATGAACAAATTGGCTATAAGAGTTATTGTACCACATAGGAAGAAGGCATCTAAACAAAAACTGTGGACTCTTAATATGTATTGTATTGCCAGTATTTGACAATACAACATTTAACAGTCTTTTTAATAAAGGCAAGGAAAAAGATTTTAGAACAATATGATCAATTTTTTTTCTTCTGTTTGTAGTAATTGCCAGATTTCTTTTTTTTTTAAAAAAAACCTGCTGTGCTTATAAGATTTTGTTGAGCTGTTGATGCTCTTTTAAATATTTGTATTTCTCTTTTGTTGATTAGTTTTGCCTTATAAAATAAATTATATTTAAAATGGGGCATGATGGTGGTATGCTTGGTGCCATCATGTAGCTGAAGACGTCTGTTTCCATTCAAATGAGTCATACTATAGACAAGGTTTCCCAAAGGAAGGCAAAAAATTAGTTTCGGTTCAACTAATAATTGTGTATATTCTTCCAAATCTATTAAACATACTATACACAGGTAGTTTGCTTGTGGTAAGTTAATTTCCCTATGAAGTCAGTGGTATGTCATTGTGATGTGGTTTGTAGTCCCTAGTAAATGTGCATGGATTAATTGATGGAAATTATGGAATTCCCTTCCATAATGGAAACCCAACTTTGTACAACTACTTATGTGGGTAATGACGCTTTATAAAATTTCTGTACCTTCATGTATTATAACAGTATTACTAAACTTTGAAATGATTCACATAGCCATTCAAATGTTTTGAAAGAATAGATGTGGGGTGAGAGTATCATGGAATCCTAGTAATTTGTTCTGACACGTTGCAATTTTTGCTTGTAATACACCAGATATGTTTTTTTATATTTTATTAATTTTCTAATTTTACAATTAAACATTTAAAAAGCAATGTGGTGACTGTGTAATCAATGATTCCATAACATACATAAAACTTTAGCACAAATCTCAAGTTACAACATCAGATATTTCCTCTCTTTTCCCCTTAATATCTGCTATCTCATATTGAATTAATATAATTCTTATTGTTATCAACTAACTAAAACCATCTTTGTTACATTTATCAATAATTTTTAACTTACACATATCTTAATTGTGTTTACATTCAATCTTATATACATCAATGTCCTGTTGTAGCTTTTTCCCCAGGCTTTAATTTCCCCTCAATATTTAACTTAACATTTGGTATGTTACAATTACAAGGTTTAAGTGACTATAGTTTCCGTTATCTCAATCTACATTTCCCCCTTTTTATAACAAAATCTAATATTCTAAATATACATCTTATCTATTTGCATATAATCTTATCCTATTTTCTAAAAATTATCTTTTTTCCACTATATTAAACTGAAAATCTATTAATTTATTATACATTTTACCTATTCAGTTATAATATTACTTTATTTTCTAAAAAAAATATTCAACCATCTAATCAATAGTATGAAATCCCCCCTAATAAATCAAAACCCTAGTTTCTTTCAGCCTTACTCTGGCTTTTTTCTCTTGTCAACTAACCATCCATGTTAGTATTTTTAATTCGTCAAACAGTTCTCCCTCTATTATTGTGTGCATTATTTGAGTTAAGAAAAACCATTTAATTACAATTTTTTGGAAGAACTAGCCCCATTATATTTCTTTGATTGCCTCCCCATTATTCCAATTTCCCACAGTTGTCCTGATAAGTTTATCTTCCATTCAGTCTGTCCTTCCTTTTCCTCAAGTTTCTTCTGATTTATGAAAAAATCTTTTCCTTTTTCAATGTTGTCACTCTCTTTTCTAATTTTCCCGTTGGCTGGATCTGTTGGTCAGTTGGGTCCTCTGTCGTAATATTTAGTTGTTCTATTTCTCCTGTTGCTTTCTGAATTGTTGGGTCTTTGGTTGTAGTCAAAATCTGGGTTTGTATATCTAAGCTGGCATCTTGTTCCTTTATGTTGCCTCTTATTTTGTTACATGGTGAAAGAATTGTTTCATGTATTGATTTCAATTCAGAAAGGATTTTTTTCTGAACTTCATCCATATTCTCTTGATAATGTATTAAGTTAAGGATTTTAAAATCAAATGTTAAAAATATATGTTTTTTGTCTACTGCCTGCATAGCGTTGGAAAAAAAAAACTTTCTATGCCTGGAGATGTATAATTTATCAAATTTTTTTCTATGGAAAAAAGACTAAATTTTCTCTCGCTTATAAATGCTTCAATTCGTGTTTACTATTTGATTTGGAAAATTGCAGAAGGGATGTGTAAGGCTACATTTATTTTCATTATTTATAGTTCTGCAATACAAATATAATTGATTCTTTTGTCCCCATCTAGGTATTAAGCTTATCTTGTGAAGCTTCCAAAAAGGTTATCTTAAATGTGCCTCCAAAACTAAACCCAGACACACTAATTGGCCAAGGTGAGAAAATAGCAAGTTTCTTAAATATAATAATTCGAATCTAATATCTGTGGTTATTTTTGTCCTCCTCCTCATCCCAATAATTTTTCTTCAAGTAAGCCATATTGTATTCAAAAGAGAATTTTCCTAATTAAAGAGTATTAGAATATTAAATGTGCTTATTGAAGAGTGAGTCTTGCACACACAGCAAGGTTTTAGATTTTAAATTTAAAAATACATTAATGAGCAAACCAAATGTCAGCTTGGAAGAAAATGTACTAAAATTACAATTTTTAACTGAAATAAATGGAACTAGCTATTTATTTTTTTCCTTCTACATTGGCATACGTTTGGATTACCAACAACCACTTTCTTTTCTTTTCTTTTCTTTTTTCTTTGCTTTACTTTCAATTTATTTGCTGCACTCAATGTCTCAACAATGTCTAACCAGGTGATATGAATTTAAGATTTATTATTTATTTAAGCCAAGCTAAATAGGTGAACATAAACATTTAAAACTGGATTCATTTAAGTTGCTTCCTTTTATGTTTGTCTGTCTGTTTATCTCTGGACAAATGTTTTATGTTTATGATATGATTTTCAATCACATCTTCCTACCCTTTTCAAAGTCTAAGTGCCAATACATTTAAAATATATTGTATGATATCATATCAAAATATTGGAATTTTATGCATTCCTAAGTGTTTTTTCTTGCTTGCTTGAAATTTTACCTGGTTTCATTTAAAAAACTGAAATCTTGTGACATTTGGCCAGTTTATTTAATTTTGTATTTTCATATATATTTTCTATGGGGATTATAGCAGAGTTTTGCTATTCTCCAATTTATCTAATGCACTTACGTATAAATGTAAATTTTTTAGGCTATCTACATGTATCTTTATGTGGGTGATATTGGGAACTATTCTTTAGGACTTTCCTTTTGTCTTTTTATTAGTAAATCTGAATGGGTATCTTAGAACTCCTCACCTGATCAGTACAAGTGATCCTGATTTTATAGTTCTGGACGATGGTTCTATATTTACATCAAATGCAGTTTCTTTGTCTTCTGGAAAGAAAACATTCACCATTTTGCTCAAGAACTTGCAAAATAATAAGCAAAAGCAAATCCATGTCAACTTGCTATCACATTCCCCAAAGGTAAGTGGCCTATAAAAGTTAATTATTATGTTATGAACATTATAAGAAAATCCTGATTTTTTTGCTACTCTATCCTTATTCATATGTAAATCAACTCTTCCAAACCTGGTAACTTCTAGATTAATCAATCAACATAACCAGTCCCTGGAGGGCATGGATCATAATGTGGAAAATTGAAACAGTCAAAATGCTTGACATCAGAACTTCTAGGAATTTTGACTAATGAAATGCAGTGAGAGCAAATAAACCTTTGCTTGTCTATAGACATGAGGTTCCTTCTGGGATCTTGGTAATGTGTGAATGTTAAATGTATAATGTATTTAAAAACACATTAAATAAAGAATAATAATAATAGAGAGACAAGACTATGTGGCTTCTTCTGACAGCCTTGCAGTTCCTAAAAGATGTCATTAGCATATATAGTTCTAACAGAAGCTTTTAGCACCCCTTTAGCTATAGATGAAAGATAAATTTTTAGTTTATCCTGTTAGCATTTGTATCAAAGAAAGAATGATGCTAATAAAGACATCCCATGAAAAAAGGTATATTTGGGCCACTGAAAATATAAAAAAGGAAGTCAGCCGAAAATACTAGAATAAATTATATATATTAGAAATATATTGCTTATTTGTATATTTTCTGAACTTAGACACACAAAACAGGAGAGAAAGTTCTTAGACGCAGTAAACGAAGATGGGCTCCTGTACCAACCACTATAATGGAAAATTCACTGGGACCTTTCCCAATGCAAATTCAGCAGGTAAGTTAATAAGTTTCCTTTTCCTATTTTAAGTAGGAATATGTATTATTAGCAACTTGTATGCAATACAATCAGTCTCATGTGTAGTCACTTACACAAATATTAGTAATACTTGCTCATCTTGCTCAAATGGCAAATTACATAAAAAAGTTGTATAGAATGTTGCCTGGTATAACTTACTCACTTTGTTATTCAAGTTGTTTCAAAATTAACCACATATGATACAAATCTAGTTTTTAATTTCCTTTTTATTTTGATACCACCTTTATAGAAGAATGATGTATCCAAACTCTGTAATGAAAGAATAAAATTACAGATTTGCTTACCATTCTATTTCCATTTAAAATTTGGTAAATAAAGAAATTTCACTTTTGAGGAAGCATGCATTTTTTTCAAAAATTATGATTCCTTGTTTCATGTGTCCTAGTTAAGTAAACACTAGTATGTATTTGACTCATATTTTATGAGTTGAAGCTTCCGACAGACTTCATCTTTTTGTTCAAACACTGAGATTGAACAGCAAAATAATATAAATTGTTTTTGCAGTTTTGAATGTGATTAGTTGTTATATATGTAGTGCCTACTGAGATTTCTAAGAGCTTATGTAAGAGATTGATTTTTAGATTATTTTCCTGATGCAGATGTGTGGTAAACATCTACTCTGACATAGCTCTCAAACACAGTAAAGGAAGGTTGAGCAGCAAAACTAGTTTGTTTATAAAATTCTAAATAGCAAATGTTATCACTGTTTAATTTATAATATATATAAATTGCTTATAAAATTGTATATAAAATTGCTTATATTAAACTATTGGTGTTTAATATAATATTGATAAAAATTGCTAAGTACATTTAATTATTTTATAATATGAAAAAGTTTATACTAAAATCTATATTATTTTTATTATTTATAAGTACTGAAAAGGGGAAAAAAGGAATAGAAAAAAATTACTTTATATGGAAAAATAGGAAAATTATAGGTATTTTATCTCTAACTATCCCCTTCTTTGTACACCAACTATTTGCAGTATATATGAATATTTTAAATTTCCTTAAAACCATATTAAGTGTTTCTATTTGCCTTCTTAGTGTACATCAAAGCAAACAATATATAATTAATACATGCATCCATACTGTAGCCCTTTAGATTCTAAATTCCAACTCCTATCCACTTTAACTGCTATCTGAAGCAATGAGAAACAGGGTATTATAATCCAGTAACCTCTGAGGACTATGTTATCATCTTTGGCATATACACTGAATACTTTTTAAATATTTAGATATTTTCTAAGGATGAGAGGATTGTTTTACTTGACTTCTGGATGTAGGATATGACTGTATTTTTATTTCACCCCCACTTTTTTTTTCTTTATAGCTATCTTCTGATTCAGCTCAAAACTACAACATTACCTACTCCATTAGTGGTCCTGGTGTGGATCAGCCACCTCTGAATTATTTTTACATTGAAAAAGAAACAGGAAATCTCTTTGTTACTTGTCCAATAGATCGGGAGGAGTATGCAGAATTTCAGGTAAGAGTCATAATTTTGTCATTTTCTAAATTATAGGTTTGTCCTCAGTTTATGACAGCAATTGGGACTAGTTAATTGATGTGGTTATAAAATGCAATATCATGTGGCCACATCACTTATCTATGGCAATTCCAATAGCAGTTCTGGTTGCTATCGTTAAGTGCATTTCCCCAATTAGCCTGCAAAAAAGGTCACAGTGACTGCTGGATGCTCCAATTTCATAATTACAAGCTGAGTACCTGGATCATGATCACATGATTGTGCGGACACCACAAAAGTTGGAATGCTGAGGAGTGATCTTAAGTACTACTTGTTCAAATTACTAATAATTAGAAGAAAATCAAAATTTAGATTTTATGAAACTCAGAAAAGCAGTTTTATCTCTTGGAGATCCATATAAAGTTAATCTTACTAGTACATTTCAAAAAGAACTTGGCTGCTAAGCTATTATTACTTCTCCACCCTTATTGCAATTGCTGATTGCCATTCAGCAGCTCTGATTAAGATCCCTTGATCTCTGTTGGGAAGGGAGGGCCCTTGGTAATATCTGTTGGGCCACTGTAAGAATTATTCATGCTACCTGATGTATAGCATCATTCAAATATGCTCTGACATGATTCAGCTAGTGACTTTTGACGAAGTAGATAGGGTTCTCTGTGCTGTCAGCTCAGCTGCCAGTGTCTTGAATCAGAGTTCTTCTTGCATCATAAAAGTGATCATGGAGGTGACGTGCATTTGGTCCAAGCTGAGGTGTCTGCCTCCTTGACAGGGGTGGTATCTCCTCCCTTGAAAGAAACGGTGTTGCATGTCCTCTTTAACAAGCTGTCCTTGGATTCAGTGGTTCTCAATAACTACCATCCAAACTCCAGCCTTCTAATTCTGGGGAAGGTTGTTGAGAAAGTGGTTGTCCTTAAGTTGATAAGTACCCTGGAGGAAGCAGATTATACCTATTTCAGTGAGGTTTCAGGCTGGGATTTAATAATGAGACAGATTTGGTTGCATTGTAGATGTCCTCTGGCAGAGCCAAGATGGGGATGGTACATGTGTGTCTGTGCTTCTTGATCTTTCAGTGACTTTTGTTATCACTGGCATTATGTCCTTCTGAGCTGACTTCATGACTTGGTGATGGGGGCAAAGTGTTACAATGGTTCTCTTCCTTTCTGGATAATTTGATCTGACAAGGTTGGTGCACTCTGGAGTCCTTCAATGAAACTATGTCATTTAAGCTATGCCAGACGTACCTCTTCTCTGTCATAGAGTCTGCACTCTGGAATGAAGCCCCCCCCTTTGCCCCAAAATCTGGATGCTTCATACCCTATTGATGTTTCATAAGGTGGTGAAGACCTAGCTTTTCACCCAGGCTTTTGGCTAGAATGGTTGAAATCCCTTCTTAGCAATCTGTAATGATGTCATTGTTGCATACTTTTGTTATCTTTTGTTTCTTTGTCTTTCTTATTGTATGGCTTTATTTCGTGAACTGTCCAGAGTTACTGGAAGTCTGATAGCATACAAATTAAATATGTAAATCAATAAATACTAACGTGCAAGGAATGTAATAGCATATCGTGTTAATTGTTAAAATAGATTAGTAAAAAAAAATCAACTCTGCATAGATAGCAAATTAAAATAGTTTCTTTTTTTACAGATAATTTGCTATGCAAAGACATTAGATGGCTATACACCAGAGATTCCACTTGTACATTTAATCCGAATTGAGGATGATAATGATAATCCCCCAATTTTTAATCCTGATACAGTTACTTTCAGTATTTTAGAGAATAGCAGATCTGGTAAGCATATACACAATTGAAAACATTTTAGTTTTATATTGTTAACAATTTAATCTGTCATTGGGACTGCAATTTAATGGCTAAGATTCAGCTGTTAAAAGAATGAATACCGTATTCCCCCAAAAGTAAGACCTGCCCCCAAAATAAGCCCTAGCTTTATTTTTGAGGATGGACCTAATATACCTACCTAGGTATACCTAATATACCTACCTAAAAAATAAGCCCTAGTTCTGGGGCGAGGCGCATGCCTAAAAATCAAGCAAGGGTGGGGGTGGGGGGTTGGAGCTTACCATTGCAGCCAGGCCTCCCTTAGATTGACACTTGCCTCACCGGCCCACTTCTTTGGTGGCTGAAAGAGCAGCTTCGTTCTGCAGCTGAGAATGGAGCTCCGGCCTGCATTTCGCAGTCAGAGGCCTTTTCGGAAGGCCTCTGCAGCTGAAAACTGTGCCTTCCGGAAAGGCTTCTGACTGCAAAATGCAGGCCAGAGCTCCATTCTCAACTGCAAAATGATGCTGCTCCTTCAGCCACAGAAGAAGTGGGCTGGCGAAGCAAGTGTCAATCTAAGGGAGGCCTGGCTGCAATGGTAAGCTCCAACCCCCCACCCCCACCCTTGCTTGATTTTATAAATATTAAAGATAGTGGATTCTTCCTGGAGAGAGCGTGGGAAGTGTTTTTGGTTTAGTGCTGCTGCTTTGGTTTAAATCTGAGTGATAGCACGTTTTCTACAAAGATGTGATTCATTCTACAAAATTTTCTCTTTGTTTTGCAGTTTTCTAGTTAGAAAATAAAGGTTTGTTTCAAACATTGCATTTTAATGTGAACAGTGAAATCAAACATTAATTTGCTGAATATTTTAATTTTTTTATTTTTAAGCATCCACTGTAACATTATAGTGAAATTGACAGTCAGAAATGGATATAACCTGAATAAACACTTTCCCCAAAATTCTTTTAGCGGTTTTAAATTTAAGTGTTGTTGACAAAAAAAAATGACCAATTTTATTCAGTATGATAAATCACAGCTTTAGTGAAACAAACAAGGATGGATTGTATAAATATGTATGAGAAATTGTAAAAATTTGTATGGAAAGAGGGCAACTTAAAGGCAACTGGAAATGTCTTTATTGCATTAATTTAAGTATTGCTTGATATGTAGCACACATACAATACTATTTGGAAGCTAGTTCTCTAATAATAGTGCAAGAAGCATATTGTAGTAGATCACTGCATTTTTTTTTCATGCAGGAACCTTCATTGGGCAGATGACTGCAACAGACAGAGATGAACCCGGCACTCTGCACACTAAATTGAAATACAGAATTGTGGGACAGACTCCTGCTTCATTTCGGGGTGGCTTTTTATTTACTGTCCATGCAGATTCTGGTGATATTTCTTTGCATACCCCATCCTTGGATAGAGAGGTATTTTTTTTTCCTAAAACCTAATGTTCTTTACCTTTGCAACTTTCAAGGACAACTGTTAAAGAGTGTTTGGAACCTAGAAACCTGCTGTTAAACTATAGAACTGAACTGGTTTTAAGGAATATACAGTTTCTTTGTAACAGAAGTTTTATTGATCACGGAGCCAATTTGAACAACAAAATTCTTGAGCATGCTGCTGGTTTGATTGATGATGCTAACAAAAAATTTGGTCTTAACTTGACCGAAAGATGGTGGATAAAATTTTCATATATAAAGGGAGGACTTCTGGTTTGCCAACGTGGCCGCCATGGATGTCTGGAAGGCAAGTTCTGTCTTCCGCGTCCAGTTTCGCATCAATGGAGGACCCTGGAAAGGGTCGAAAGTCGCCCTGTAGGGGCGACCAGCAAGGAGGGGATCCCCGCTTGATCACGGAAGCGCGGTAGCCCTCCGCTTGATCCGGGGTAGCGTTAAATTTAAATATTAATGAGAAACTAAAAATTGGGAAAAATTAATCAGGACATTGATTGTTGAAAAAGATTGAATGTTAAAACAACTAAGATATGTATAAAATATTCGTATATGAAGTACAGTCAAGGACACATGCAAATTCTCTGGGCTGAACTTTCAAAGAGACTACGGGAAGCAATGGAAGCTTGGAAATGGATTGGTAAATCAGTTGCTAGCCAGGGACATAGAACTGGAAGAAGAAATGCCCAGTAGAAAGTGGTTTGAGGAAGAAGATTGCAATTAGCCATATTGAGAGCTTATACTTTTCAGATAAATATAGTGTTAAAAGAGGACCTTTCCTTCTGTGTGTTGTAAGGCTATTCATTCCATAGAGTGAATAGAAGAAGAGCATGCCAATTAATAATACATTGGTAACAGCTTTTTTTTTCTTTTTCTGCCATACTACTCATTTAGTCAGATGTATTTTAAACAGATTTCTGGATCACAGAAATTGTCAGCAGTATATAATTGGCAGTGCAACAATATATAAAAATTATTGCAGCCTTCCTCAACTTGTCTTCTTCTACCTGGTTTGCTAAGATTTACCAGGACTGACATAATGTTAAAAATCTGCATGTTGGACTCAGCATACTTGTCTGTACCATCTGTGAATTTTAAAATCTATGAAAGACTGCTTCTCTTTGTGTGGGATTTACAAGCAGCAGCCAACTCCCACAAAATCTCAATTATATGGAATAATGGCAACCTGAAAAAGATGAACATGAAGGGAAGATGGGGAGTGGGGTTGGCAGGAAACTAGAAAAAGCACTTGCTAGTATTCTGGAAAATAAAGAAACCGTAGTACTTTGTCTTTCTTTCATAGAACATGAAGAAGAAAAAGCAAATATTTCTTCTTCCACTTTTTCTGCACGTACAGGACAGATGTATCAGTCAGGGTGAAGTTCTTCATTAGGGAAGTGAATTTATGGAACTCTGCATCATTGACCTGAAAAAAGTATTTAATTTATATAATAAGTTTCTGTAAATTTATATAATTATATAAATTATATAATATTTATATAATTTGTAATTTATATGTTATAAAATTATAATATAACTTTAATAATCATATTTTTAAAAAATCCTCATGATTCATTTCTCTGTGTTTATAAATTATATGTAATTTATTTCATTTTTAAGAATGAATAAACAATACTGATGTCTACAATGCTCTCTTTCAGAAAGTAGATAGATACACGGTATTAATGGAAGCAAGAGATATGGGAGGTCAGAGTTTTGGTTTATGCAATACTGGAACAGTTATAATTGAAGTTGGTGATACAAACGATCACGCACCGATGTGCGAACATGGTGTGGTATGTCTGACATTTTCAAGCTAATTTTTTACTTTTGTCATTATCTGTTTTCAATTTTTATTGTGTGTGTGTGTGTGTGTGTGTGTATGTACGTACGTACGTACAGTATGTATATGTATGTGTATATTGGATATACAGTATATATATTAATTATGAGTCTAAACCCTGCATATTTTAATCTATTCCTGTACGATTAGTCTAGTATAGAGAGTAAATAGAATAGCTTTGAAGAAGAGAGGGGATCTCCATTACCAAAGAGATGTGAAGGAAAACATACATTATGTCTGGCACATGTAGAAAGCATACTGTATGCAAATATCTCAGACAGATATCTCCCTAATTTTCACAAATTAGGGGGGGAGCATAGCCAGACTTGCAATTTTATGTCAGATTTATGAGCCAAGAAATTAGTTCTGTAGAGGAGTAAAGACTAGTTTAGATTGGCTATGATAACATGATCTTGCAAATCTGGTATGTTCTCTCTTCCTTCTCTTTTGTATCAATGGGAATGTATTCTCTATACCTAATAAGGGGATAGTGCAGCAGCGTTGTTCCATTGTTCTTTTTGTTTCCTAATTCCCTTCTACCGCTAATTTATTTTTGCCCCAAATAAACCTACAAGTTAACGTATATTAAACCATGATTTCTGTCCTCTTGGTTGCAGAGAAAACAAATGACCTTCTCCACAACACTTCCATGTTTAGTTTGGAATGGCTTAATCTACAAATAATATATAACAAAACTAAAATTTGAGAACAGTAATAGAGCTAACTAAAGGAACAGGAGAATGTAGCAATTATTGGGGAGGGTTTGATTCTTGTTGATCACCTGGAAAAGTCTCTACAAGTTTTTTTTTTTTTTTTTTTGGCAAGATTCCAGTAGTAATTTGCTCTGGTATTCTTCCTAGGTCTTAGAAAGAGTGAATGGGTCACCCACCTGGCTTTGTGCCTATGGCAGGACCAAAATTCATAGTCTTTTTATTTAGATATAGTCTGTATAATTATGTAAAAAACAAATAGGGTATTCTATACCAATGCTATCTGGGATTATTGCATCTTGGAATAATAACATTATTTTAAACTTTGCACAATGAAGTTAATCTATGAACATTTTGCTTATTTCAGTATGAAGTATTTATACCTGAAAACACAGTGAATGCAGAAGTCACGAAAATTGATGTGATAGACAAAGATGTACGGGGAACTCCAGCCTGGCATGCTACTTTCAATATTATAAAGGGAAATGAAGATGGTTCTTTTACAATTGAAACAAACCGGGATTCAAACACTGGCACCTTATGTATTAAAAAGGTAATAAGAAAGAAGATTATGCAAAATGTTACAGGGTATATTTCCACTTTCATTTAGAGTTGTATTAGGAGTTGCAGTGCTATTTTCCAGTGTTGAAGGTGGCAGTGGTTTTCATGATATTTTAACACTGCTAACTCTGTACTTGTATAGTTTTCCCTAAAAGTTACATTTGCAATAATTTTTCAGCGCTGAATTTTCCCAGATAATTGTGTTTGCTGTATTGACAACATAGTTTTCTCACTATTTTTGTTATAAAACTGATAGTTTTTATTTTGTAAACATTTGAATACACTCTGTTTTTCTTTATGCTATTTCAATTTCATGGCTGAGTGCTTTATACTAGATTTCCAATGCTATGGCTCTATCATTTTCATTACACACAGCTATGCCCAAGAGGAAATAGGACCAGGTTTGCAGAAATAATAAGAAAACAAACCTGTACTTGCATGATGGCCATTGAATTTGACTGGAGAAAAGGAATCTTAAATGGCACCCTCTTTATGCTATCCTGTTTTGCTACTTGTTTTATCCCAAGCATTAAAGAGCATTCAATGGTGAAAAAAGCAAGGTTCTACATTCAGGCAAGAAAAACCAAATGCACAAGTACAGCATAGGTGGCACCATGCTCAATAGTAGTAACTGTGAGAGGGACCTCGGAGTCCTAGTAGACAATCACTTAAATATGAGCCAGCAGTGTGCTGCAGCTGCCAAAAAGGCCAACACAGTGCTAGGCTGCATTAACAGAGGGATAGAATCAAGATCACGTGAAGTATTAATACCACTCTACAATGCCTTGGTAAGGCCACACTTGGAATACTGTATCCAGTTTTGGTCAGCACGATGTAAAAAAGATGTTGAGACTCTAGAAGGAGTACAGAGAAGAGCAACAAAGATGATTAGGGGATTGGAGGCTAAAACATATAAGAAACGGTTGCTAGAATTGGGTATGTCTAATTTAACGAAGAGAAGGACAAGGGGGGACATGATAGCAGTGTTCCAATATCTCAGGGGCTGCCATAAAGAAGAGGGAATCAAGCGATTTTCCAAAGCACCTGAAGGCAGGACAAGAAGCAACGGGTGGAAACTAATCAAGGAGAAAAGCAACCTAGAACTAAGGAGAAACTTCCTGACAGTGAGAACAATTAATCAGTGGAACAGCCTGCCTCCAGAAGTAGTAAATGCTCCAACACTGGAAGTTTTTAAGAAGAGACTGAATAGCCATTTGTCCGAAATGGTGTAGGGTTTCCTGCCTGAGCGGGGGTTGGACTAGATGACCTCCAAGGTCCCTTCCAACTTTACTACTATTATTATTACCCAACCTTCCTCTTATTCCTACAAACTTCTTGGGGCCAAATAAAAATATTTTTATTGATGAAATGTTCTTTTTATTATAAAATAATAAAAATGTGAGACACACAAAAAAGATAGAATCAGAAGCATTTAAGCTTTTTATTTAAACTCTCAGTGCCTCAGTGACTAGTGTGATAGTGTAAGAGTTATTTTGCATGGGCCTGATCCAAAAATTATTGATTAAAGTCAAATGAGATGAGGATACTTAAATACTTAATGGCATTCTAAATTAGCACTGTTAGAGATTCTGTGTTGCCATTTTTTCTGAGTTTGTTGTATTAATGGAAGCATGGAAACGAACATTCTTTCTTCAACAGAATTTATAATCAGCAAAAAGAAAGGAGAGAGGTAGATTTGATTTTGCTTCCTGTCTTTCCAAAACTTCAAATTGTTGCTAAACAGGAAATTGGTTTTTTTTAATGTTGGTTTGTACTTCATGATTATAATTTAGAATGGAATTTTATTAAATTGTAGCAAATCTTGCAATACATTTTCTAGGGTCTGGACTATGAAAAAACCAAGGAGAGGAGATTAGAAATTATTGTGAATAATGAAGTACCTTACATTTTGGCACCAAATTCAGGACCAATTTCTACAAGTACTTGTGTTGTTGTTGTTAAAGTAAGAGATGTGGATGAAGGGCCTGAATTCAATCCTAAAATATATATTTTGGATATAAAAGAATGTTTGAAAGTTGGAACAGTTGTTGGCCATTACACCGCAAGTGATCCAGAGACCGGAAATAGTGAAGACATACGGTATTGTACTTTGTTGCTTAATTCACTTTCTTGTCCTTTTTGTTATGGACAAATTTGGCTATTATGGTATTATAGGTATAGAGCAGAGACTGGCATGTTTCTGATGCAGCTGGAGGACTGGAAGGATTGTTGGAAGTAGCAGAGGCAATTGGGTGTGTGTTAAGAGTGAAAATGGAAGTAGCAAACTTTGAAGAGACCAACTGCTTCCATTTTCATCCTTCAAATCTTCTAACAGCCTTCCATGATCCAAAATTCAGCTTGGGATGGGGGATGGGGGTTGAAAGACAGTTTAAAAGTTAAAAGAGGACAATTTTCCTTCCAGAGCAGGATGATGGAGGTTAGTGGTATCAAAATGGTAGGCATGATTGGATGATTGAAACCTTGACTCCCCACGCTATTTAAAAAAAAAAAAAAAACCAGAAATTTGGCTTTTGGTTGCACAAATATGGTATGTGGGGATTAGGGTGCCCTTAAAACCCTGAATTAAAACCTCATTTTCACATAAGGATGCTATTCCATCCTCATCCTACTGGTGAGATTATCTATATGTGCACTTCTTTTGCTATTGGCATATAGCTTCTTTACAGATCTGGAAGTCTTATTTTCCTATTAACATATTTCCCAATTTAGGAAAACTGTTGTTCTGCTTCATGAATATTTGAGACTAATTTATGAAAAAAATTCAAAATAATTATTTTTCTGTCTGTGTTACCTTTTACTATAAAAGTGTATTCCTGAATAAGATGTTTTGTGGAACTGATGTAATGATACATTTGCACTAGCCTATTTTGCAAACAATTTAAAGATATCAAAGATACTATGAAGAATACCATTTCATATGTTTGTTTCTAATGTGTTTTTTCCCCTTGCAGTTACAGAATAATAAAGGACCCATGTAACTGGATCGCCATTAATAATGAAGGTCAGATCAGCATCGCTAAAATGTTAGACAGAGATGTACCAGATTTACCGTCACATCAATGTAATGTAACAGTTGCTGCAGTAGACCGAAGTGAGTAGAAATGCCACAAATCTTATATGTTTTAAGTCATTTTCTCCTATATATTTATTATGATTTCCTATGAAAGATCCTCCCTTAAAGAAATGACAGGAGTATTGATGAGATTGAAACATAAAAATAAAGCAGAATGTAAATCTACTTTTCAAATATATTGGATATACAAATAGTCCTTACAAACTGTAATTGGGGCTTGCAACTCCATCATTAAGTGATATGGTTAAGTGGAATGTCACATGACTGTGCTGGACTTATGTCAGTTCCACCACAGTTTTTAAGGTCGTTAAGTGCAACATTCTATGACTGCAACTTGCAACTTCCTGACAGCTAAGCCATCATTACTTGTCAGAAGCCATCTGTGATTGTTGCAAATGGTGGTCGTATGACTGCAGAATGCTGTAACCACCATAAATGCATGCTGATTGCAAAGCACCTAAATTGTAATCATGTGACCATGGGAACACTGCTATGACTGCAAGTTCGAGGACCAGCCATAAACTTACTTTATCAGCATTGTTGTAACTTGGCAGTTGGTAAATGAGGACTACCTGTATTTATTACTAGGCTGTATTTTTTTTGAAAAAAACTGATGAAAATATTTTTACTTTAGCAGTATTTACATTCACTACTCCAGAGTCTGTTTTTAAATATGTTTAAAAAGCTAAATTTGAACATACAATATAGTGAAATGAGTTTTTAAGAGATTATTTCAAAATTACTCTCCCTGCCTGGATTGAATCTATTTGTTCCATTATTAATGGAATGCTGCTTTTTTTTTTTTTTTTTTGCTTTTTCTCAATTCTACTTATTTCCTGCTTTATATCAGGATCATTATAAACATACTCTTGCTTAATGAGTAGAACAACCTGATTGCAAATAATTTCTCTGAGTTTTTTCCCCAGTCTGTTGTTTATTTATCTGATTTGCTTAACTGTGGTTAAATCAGGAACTCATCACTTCTTCTTTACTAATATATGCCAAGCTCATTCAGGAAGCTTCCAGCATTATTTATTAATTGATAGCATTATGTTTCTAGTGACCAGAATATGCACCCATGGTCTCTTCTTCGTTATAGGAGCTGTGCTTGTTTGGATATAGGAAGGCTGTAATCCAGATGTATACATAATGTTATGTTTCTTACTTTATTTATGCACTGGAAAAGGGAACACTTTGGGAGAAATCCTTCATAATATGTTACCACACTATTCTTTACTATTAAGTAAGAATCCCAGCACTGCAGCTGAATTAATGTATTTTCTTTTGTGTTAAATCTTTTCGAAGCCGTGATTTAACATGGCTAGTGCTAACTGAATTTGGAGATTCATATTTTTAAGAATTTTTATTGTACCCTCTTAGCAGACATCACTGTGCACTAAATAGCTTTTAAAAGCTCAAATATTCATATGTGTCTTTTGAAAGCTCATTTAATTCATACGCATATAATTTACTCATCTTGCAAAAATTGACAAAAGGCATCAAGTTATAAATTTTCTTTTTCTTGTAGAATCATAAAAATCAAGTTTGCTATCTAATGATTGTTTTAAGAAATGGTTTTCTTGCAACACTGTAAGAACCAATCAGAATATTTGCAGTATTTCTCTATTACTAACAATGTCTAGATATTGATATGCCTAATCCTAAACAAATGCACTCTTCCAAATAACCAATAACATGATCTGTTATTACTTCTATCATTCTTAAATGCCAAGTGTGTTGTACTTTTTGAATATTGACACATGTTCTTACCTTTCTTAATCAAAAATACTAATTTTCTTTCATTTTGCACTTAGTCACACTTTCAACTCAAAATTTAGGCTGGTGAAGTGAAAGTGAAAAGGATTTAATACACAGTGGCACCAGTTTTTTCTTTAACTACCAAAGTTCTCTATCACTGTATACTTACACCAGCTACTATCATTTGGCATTCTCAGTCCAGGTAGTCTTTGACAGTATAGGTAATTATGATCATAATTGAGGCCAGAATTTGTGTTGCAAGGTGGTTGCTAAGTGAATTGCACCAATTGTTATGACCTTTTTGCCATGATTGCCATGGTGTCAATATTTCAGGCTAATTCTGCTAACTGCTGACTGCCAGCAGTTCGGTGGTTCAATTCTTACTGGATCAAGGTTGATTCAGCCTTCTATCCTTTCGAGATTGGTAAAATTAGGACCCAGATTGTTAAGTGAATCACTGCAGTTTTTAAGTGAATCGTGGTCATTAAGTGAATCTAGCTTCCCCTGTTGACTTTGCTTGTTGGAAGCTGGTTGACAAGGTTGCAAATGGTGATCGCATGATCCTGGGATATTGCAGTTATTGTAAATACATGCCGATTGTCCAGCATGTGTTCATGCAACTGTGGAGCTGCTATGATAATTATAAGTGTGAGGACCGGTTGTAAGATGTTTTTTTCAGTGCCATTGTAACTTCAAACTTCAAATAAATGTTTGTAAGTTGAGGACTATCTGTACAATGCTTCCTAAAAAAAAGAGAATCTGCCCTCAGTGTAAAAATGCACAGCAAAGATCTAAGTTCCATAGTTAGAATTGAAATAAGCCCAAACAATTTTTAAAGATGTCACATTCATAGTATTCCTATTTGTTTATTATTTATTTTTTGTCATATGTACATGGCTGCCCAGATCACAAACAAGTGTCTTTATGCAGTGTATAGCAAAGTTAAAAGCAATATATAGAAAATGATCATTAATGTTATTTTGGAAAAACTTTAAAATTATAAAAGGCACAAAATATTGGACAATTAAGCAGGTGTTAATTTACTTGGGTTTTGGAGGAGCTACATACAGCCATTGTGTTAATACCTTTGTAAATGTCACCCTGTTTACATGATATAGTATATGGCCTTCTCTTCAGACTCCCAGTCTTCCATGTGAAAAAGAGAACCATGGTCTTTCTTATATTGCAAATGAAGGCAATTACCGTAAATGCCGGCGTATAAGGCGACTTCCGCGAGCGCTAAAATCGGCGCCAAAGACGGGGGTTGTCTTATACGCCGTCTTATACGCCGGAAATACTGGTAGTTTCCGGCGTATAAGACGACGTTCTAGGAATGCAGCCCGGCTATAAAGACGGGGGTCGTCTTATACGCCGGGTCGCCTTGTACGCCGGCATTTACGGTATATATTTTTAAATTGATTGTAAAAGTCATACCTTTCCTAATGCTAGCGATTATATGCAAAATTGAAAAGTCAACCTGAAATGCCTTGTGAAATTTTTAAATGTGGTATTCATTCCTGGAACCATCTTTTCCTTTATTTAAACTTGTACTTAGCTCACAAGCTTATCATGGTTAGATTTGGATTATAATTGAATAGGGGAGCCCAGGAATACAAGAGCTTCTAATCTATTTCTAAATTGCTTATATTTTTAAGGTGGCAAATCAGGCACTGGAACAATTGTAGTTAATCTACTAGATGAGAACGATAATTACCCAGTCATTGTTCAAAAAGAATATATAATATGCAGAGACAGAAAACCAATTTGTCTTACTGCTGTGGATGCTGATATAGATCCTCACACAGTTCCCTTTACTTTTTCCATTCCTGAAAGAGACACTCCAAACTGGAAATTAACTGAAAATGATGGTAAGTGCTCATTTCTAAAATCTGATTTTTTTACTATTGACCTAATACATTTGAAATAATATTCTCTCCTTTTTAATATTTTTTTTCTGCAGACAGATCAGTATATTTGGAACCATCAGATGCATTAAGCTTTGGCCAATACATAATTCCTATTAGAGTATCTGATAATGAAGGCAACTTTGGGGTTTCTGAAATCAAAGTTACACTGTGTGATTGTATAGCTCCTAAAGATTGTATTTATCCACCAAAATCATTTGAACCACGTCAGAGCCCAAATGTTACTCTTGGTATTTGGGCCATCCTTGCTATGATTTTGGGATCATTGCTGCTATTATGTAAGTTTACTTTTTCTTCATTTGACTATAAAACTGAGGTATTGAATTATGGAATGCTTTTGACATCTTAAGTTTGCAAATCAAATTAGTTGATTTATGTATAATTTATTTATAGATAAATTTGTCCATTGAAATATTTGAAGCAAGTAAAAAAAATATTCCAACCGTACTTCAATCTATTTAGATGCTCCAATATTGTACCCTGTTTTGCATGTCTCAAGGCGATGCTGTGATTTTCCTTCTGCAGCACCTGAAGGCTGTTAGGAGCTGGATGGGGAGCAATGGGTTGAAACTGAATCCCTGGCAAGCTTGAGTGGCTTTGGGTTTGGGGTTCTTTGGTCCATAGAGAATTGTCACCTTTGCTCTTGGATAGAGTGGCACTGCCCCAAATAGATCCTGTGCATAATCTAGGGATTCTCCTGGACTCATGAGTCCTATTTGAAGAGCAGGTGGCAGTCATGGCCAGGAGGGCCTTTGCACAACTGCTCGTTGTGCATCAGTTATGCCCTTTCCTGAACCAATAATCCCTACTCACAGTCACTCATGCTCTAGTCACCTCCACCTTGTCTATTGCAACACGCTGCCCTTAAAAAGCATCCGGGAGCGCCTGTTGGTGCAAAATGCAGCAGCTTGCATGGTTTTGTGCAGACCTCTGTGTGCACATGTATGGGAACTGTGGGAACTGCATTGGTTGCCGATTTGCTTCCGGGTGCAATTCAAGGTGCTGGTTGTCACCTCTAAAACCCTTCATGGCTTGGGACCAGGTTATCTGAGAGTCCATCTTTTGCCAATCACACCTATCTGGTCCATTAGAGTGGGGAGGCAAGGAATGTTGCAGGTCCCATCTCCTAAGGCAGGCATGTCAAACTTGCGATGTTGCATGACATCACGTGACTTTTCGCAACTTTTCCCCCATTGCCGGCAATGGGGTGGGCACGGTTTGGACATGACGCATCCAGCCTGTGGGCCAGCAGTTTGACATGCCTGCCCTAAGGAGATACATCTGGTGGGACCCAAAAGAAGGGCCTTCTTAATGGTGGCCCCCTCCCTCTGGAACATCATCCCTCTGGAATGATCCCTCTATTCCCCACTCTCTTTCGCAAGGCCCCAAACATGTGGTTCTGCCAGCAGCCCTTGGGAATCCAGAATGGGATGGAGCCCATTAAAGGGCTGGTATGAATGTGTGTTGTCTCTGGGATGGGGTGGGGGATAGGGGCTTACTGTTTTATTATTTTCATTTTTTATTATTTTTATTTCTTTTATTTTTGTCCTGTAAGCTGCCTTTAGTCACCATGTGTGAATAGGTGGCAAAATAATAATAATAATAATAATAATAATAATAATAATAATAATAATAATAATAATAATAATAATTTGGAAGGGACCTTGGAGGTCATCGAGTCCAACCCCCTGCTCAGGCAGGAACCCTACACAATTTTGGACAAATGGCTGTCCAGTTTCTTCTTAAAAACTTCCAGTATTGGAGCATTCACCGCTTCTGGAGGCAGGTTGTTCTATTGGTTAATTGTTCTAGCTGTCCGGAGGTTTCTCCTTAGTTCTAGGTTGCTTCTCTCCTTGATCAGTTTCCATCTGTTGCTTCTTGTCCTGCCTTCATAAATTTTATGAATGAATGAATGAATGAATGAATGAATGAATGAATGAACGAAGGTCAGTGTGGCGTACATAGATAGGTCTGTAGGGGAATCAAATGTTTTGTTTAAAAAGGTTGCTTTTATTGTATATTTATCCCAATCTTCTCCTTCTCTCATTCTTTCCTTTACATCAACATATATAACACAACAGTTTACATATCTATAAAATTAAAAAATAGTGGATTCATATTTAAACAGGCCAGAGATTGTATACATTGTTAATAAAAGATTCACCGGTCTGCTGTACATCGCAGTTGAGCAATTTTCTTCTTAAAAAGCTTTAGAATTTCTTTTTCAGTCAATATAAGCCATTCACTTTATAGTACAGAAGCACTATAACTCAGGGCCAACTACTATTTATTTAAAATGCTACTGAATCTGGATTGACCATGAAGATGGATTTTCAGTTATCCCTGTATTGAAGGTAGTTGAAACTAAATGTAGTTATATAAGGCTACACATAGTCAAGTTCCCAATGGTGATTGAGCTGAAGAAGTCCCCCACCCCCCCCCTTTAAATCAACTTCAGGCATTTTGTTAGACAGATGATTCCAAATTAGGAGGCTCTGTGGGCTAGCCAAATGTTAAAACAGTAAATTTTCTTACACATTGAATGCATAGGCAAGTTTCAGCCTGCACCTTTGCTCTACCTGTCTGCCAAGCTCTCCTATTTTGCTCCCATGCATTGGAAAAGTGAGGGAAGGCAATTCCTTTCATCCAATACACAAACTCTTGTTCCAGGGTATGTAGACCATATTAACATACAATTTTTTGAAGGAATGGCTCTCATAGTTTGAATGACAGGAAAACTACAAATAGCTTAAAGCTTTCCTGTGACAACCCTGAGTAGTGGCAAATAATAGTTTAATGTACTGGCTCTCCTCACTTTTAAAATTTTACATGATAATAGATAGCATGCAGCTTCTGGAAACTTAGAGAATTAGAGAGTTAAATGGCTGCATTAGAGGGAGACAGAGGAGTTAACACTATCTTTGATGGATAGTGGATGTAATAAATACTACTAACAATTAAATGTGCTGTTATCTCATTACCACTGATTTTTGTCCTTCTCTAGTAATCCTGATCACGCTTTGTGGATGTTTTGGTGGTGCAGCCATGGCTGGCACTAAGCATATTCATGATGATTTGGCCAATCAGAATTTAATTATATCTAATACTGAAGCACCTGGACAAGAAGTGATGGTAAGTCATATTATGATGCTTGGGAAATACTTGTGCCTTTTCTGAAATTCTTGTATTGCTGATTAATTTAGAGTTGATAGGATGGATACTGAAGTAGGAGGCAATTAAAACACGTGCTAAGTCTGTAACAAATAATATCATACTTACTTAAATTATCCCTATTAATTACAGCATCAGGGGCTGCTCCTCTATCTGCCACAGTGAGCCGGAGTAAAGGAATAGATTTGGTTGGGCACGTTTTACAGCCCTACAACCTCTTCTTTCACCCTCCACCACCAGAGTGAGCAAGTTAATAATGAGGATTAAGTGTCTAGTAGACACTGGATGCTGCTAAAACAAAAGAAGAAAATAATTATCTGATTAGAGTTAAAGCTAGAATTTTGTTATCTCACAGCTTGCAAGAGTAAATAGGTAGAGCTAGCTTGTCTAAGCAGCCCTGCTTCCAGGTATTAAAAGAAAGATGCAAGTCAGACACAGGGCAATATGGGAAAGGAGAAAGTGAAGAAGATACACTAAAAGAGTAAAAATATTTTAAGAAAACTATTTAAACTTCAGCTGCGTATAAATAGCCTTCCCAAATTCTGAATTCTATTTTTGGATAGAGAAATTTGTAATGGAAGAGAAATTTTAAACAGCCCCTTAAAAATAAAATAATAATAACAACAGTAACAACCACAACTTTTGTGATGCTACTGATGCAATCTTGGGTTCTTCCTAAGGATCTTAGAGATTGGTGGCAATGACAGCTGTGATAATTCTCATTCCTTACACTTCCTGGAAGGGAAAGCCATAGCTTTATGGGTGGGATTCAAAAAATATTTTGTAATATTCCCATTAATATTAGGCTTCTTTTAAAAAAATTATTATGGCTTTAATTTGAAAAGCATATTTTTAATCATTATGTTCTGAGTATTAATTAGATTCTTATATTGCATGGGAGTCTGCTATTTCATTATTTTAATGGCTCAGAAATAATGCAAAGATGTTATTTTCTAAAGCATATACTGCCCTGTTTTAAATAGAATTGCCCATGCTGAGCAACGTTTTCAGTAATGCTTTTCTGATGCATATGGCATTGTGAAAAATCTAATTTCAGTTTCCACTGGATTATGATTTTTGAATCAAAATTAGTATTCTATCATGGGTTGTATGTGATGACTGCAAGTATCTACGCAGCCTGGTAGAAATGAGATGTAATTATGTAATCCAGTGTTTCCCAAACTTGACAATTTTAAGGCGTTGCTGGCTGTGGAATTCTGGGAGTTGAAGTCCACATGCCTTAAAATTGTCAAGTTTGGGAAACACTGATGTAATCTAATATCACAGAGCTCTCCAGATTCTTTCTTACACAAGGGTGATGAACTTAAACCAATGACAGCTACTTGCAACTAACCAACTTCAGGAATGCTTAATAAATTGTTCACATAGTAAATCTACATGTTGTAAGTGGAATATCTATTGGAAAATTTTGTATGTTTTGTTTCTATGGTTCTTCTAATATCTAAGCCAATGTGTAAAATAAATCTTCATTGCTTTCTCTTCAAACATTCTAAAGAAAAGCTTTGTCCTTTGCCCCCTTTTTAGGATCCGAATATACTTCCTGTGAAAACAGGAAACATCGTTACCTCTGATCACGGTGCTGCTTCTGGAATAAAAACAGGGGGACAGGAAAGTTTCGAAATGGTCAAAGGAGGACACCAGACCATGGAATCGGTTAGGGGAGGAGGTCAGCACACCTTGGAATCTGTCAAAGGAGCAGGCCATCATACTTTAGAATCTGGAAGGGGATATGGGCAGTCCATGATGGATACGTACAGATACAACTATTCAGAATGGCAGAATTTCACACACCCTCGTCTGAGTGAGGTAAGGTTGCTAACCAATTTCTTCAGCATGTATCTTTAGAGTTAGACTTAACTGTCTACATCTGTGGGATGATGAAGTCTGACAAATTATTTGCGATCTCACTGAATTCTCTATTGTTTATAGAATCTTCTTTTTAATTGCTTTCTTGTCTCTGGATTTAGGTGAAATATTTTTGCTTTTGTTTACGAATTACCATATTGTTTAGAAAGATTGTTTATTTGGACTTGGGATTTGTAATGTCTGTTTGCTTTGTTTTGTCCCTACTTGTCATATTGTTTGTTCTTCTTTCTTTGACCGATTATAATAATTTTTAAAAATTTGCCTGCTAAGCCTCTTTGAGTGCCCTCATTATAGAAGGGCTAGGTACACATGTCAATAATAAATCTAAGCCAATATGATCCACCAGTATAGCATTAGTAATTTATATACAAATATTATTTAATTTTATTTGCAATTGCTTTAGAAATGCTAAGTTGTATATTTGTGATCAGTAGGAATCTGATTTTTTTTGTTAAAGTTTTCATAGATTGAATGATATAGACCAATCATGTGCATTTTTTATATATAGGAACCCATTAGAGGACACACTCTGATTAAAAATTAAACATTAAAAGGTAAATCAATGAAATTTATTTTATGAGATATGTTTTGGTTAGTTTAAAGAAACAAATGATTTTTTTTTTCTTTTTCCTGTGCAGAAAGTATATCTGTGTGGGCAAGATGAAGAGCATAAGCATTCCGATGACTATATTCTTTCATATAACTATGAAGGAAGAGGATCGCCAGCAGGCTCTGTAGGCTGCTGTACTGATCAGCAAGAAGAAGAGGCACTTGACTTTTTAGATCAGTTGGAACCAAAGTTTAGGACATTAGCAGAAACCTGCGTGAAGAGATAGATGACAGGGTGGAAAATCATCACTGCTTTTGTGCAGAATAGCTATTTCGAAGCTTGAATACACCAGATTTATGTTTCTTGTTTTTCCTGTAATGGGTGTGGTTAGTCTAAAGTACAGTCTAACATTAGGCTTGCCAGGACTAAGGTTTCTGTATCTAAACTTCAGGTGCTGTGTTCTGTTTTGTTTTAGACTCTCTTTAGCTGTAATGTCAATTTGTAATTAACTTGCTTTCCAAATGCAACAGTTTTATTATTTTTCTTCATTTCATGGGGATTATTTGGGGCTGCTACTCCCATAATTTTCAGGTTTCAACCACCATCACTAGGAATTCTGAGAGCTGCAGCCTTTCCACATCTAGAATATCCTCACTGGAGAAATTGACCGTAGGAAAACCAGGTTCATTATTTCCTACTTTTAGAGATTTTGCCTTAAGCTAGCTATTTTTGCCTGGGTGTCAGCAAGCTTTCTTTAACTTAGCTAAATCTTTAGCTTTATAGGGAGAAATGACAAAGGATTGCAGTTATTAATTACTTGCATCTTATGAAAACAAAGATTCTTTTCTATTTTCAGATCAAGATACCATTTTTTTTTTTCTGGACGAACTTCCTTTCCATTCATATAACCTCTAGCTTTCCTGTGTTTTTCTCCTTAAAACCCAGTGTTTTATGATCACTGAGCATAATTAGGCTTTATCATCCTTTTTTAGGATTTGGAGTGGGGATTGGTAAAGGTACTTTGGCAAAGGTTGGTTTTCCCCCTAAGCTTGCTAATGCTTTCCTCCTTTTATGTGAATGTTGTTCTTTTGACTAATAAAGATATTTTAACAATGAAATTGCTTATATACCATGAAACGTCTCTCTTAAATAAATCTTTTTAATACATGGAATGAAAAGTAGAAATAATTTAGTGTATACATTGATAATCTTAACAGTATACAGTAGCTAACATAAAGGGATGTACTTAATATCATTGCAGAATTAAGCACAGAAGTGCAAATGCAACAATTTCCCCCAAGTGTTTAAATTAATTGCAAAGTTTATTTGCCTTGTTGTTCACCTGACGAATACTTTCCTTTGGTGTAATTTTTAATCACATCATAAGCAGAGGTAAAACTTGTGAGTGGAAAAACTACTAATATCAGCATTCCATTTTCTTTTCTTTCATCAAAAACAAAATACAGAGCCAAACTGGTTAAGGGACAATGTATGCTGACTCTTCATTTTATCTAATGAATCATGCTTTGCAATTTTTATGTGTGAACTTACATGATCCTTATTATTCTGGTGTAATATAGATTCATTATATTTGTACACCTATAGTTAGAGAATTGGAAAGATACATAGAAATCTATAATCATAAAAAATGACAAAAAGTATATAATATTTGAAGGTACTTTTTTTATAGACTGAAGCTTTACCTTCACAAGTATAGCCTAAACATGGAGCTGAATCTAGTCTTCCTTAAACTAAATAATTGGAAAAATTATAACCTATTTATCTAATTAATTTCGGTTGAGGTGCTCTAAATATAATTGGGACCAGATACATTTTACAGATCTTTTAATAAGAGATAAATAAAAGTTCTGATAGTCTATATATACTAGCAAACATAAGTAGTTTCAGAGAAAAGTGTTGTTGTTGCCATTGCTGTTGTTGCTAATAGTAGTTTGCATTGTAGTCCTGATATGAACATTTAAGTGCATCAGTAGGAAATGACCAGGTCTTATATAATTGGATATAAAAGCATAAAACACTGTTACTTTTGATGCACCTAATATCTTAAATATTAAAAGAAACATCTCGGAAAAATAGGAAATAAATTATGGGTCAAGGTTTTACTAAACAACTTGATTCCAATTTCTGAAATTTAATAGTGTTATCTCACAATCTACCCCATACGTGATCACTTAATGTGACTAAGCCATGCTCAAAGTAGTGGGAGTAGTTAATAGTAGCTGCATTTTGCATTGGTTTTAATGTGATAGACTTTACTAATTTTAGCTTACTCATATGTTTGTAAACTAAGGGCAAAACAAATATGATTGAGTAGAAGCAAGAAAAATGGACTCTATCAAGGTTTTATTCTTAACAATTTTTCCAGAGATAATAGAGAATGGGTTACTTTGTAAGTTTTGAGAAACTTTTTTTTAAAAAAACAACAAAACTATAGTTAGCTTAGTTATTTGCTCAACATATTGCATCATTTAAGCAAAAATTCTGGGTGGGAATTCTGTGAATTCTAGTCCAGGAAAACTGGAGGGTGCAGTATTGGGCGCCCTATAATACTCCATGTAAATTTTAACTGTTATGTGAGTATTGCGATTGAGGGTAGTTGTGGTTTTCCATCTTTTGCCCCTTCCCCTTCCTCCCAGTTACATGACATTTATAATTTAAATGTATCTTCTTCATAACTATTATAGAAAATAAAACCCTCCAGAATAATTTATGTTCTAAAGAATGCTACATTGTCTTAACATGGCGATTAAGTTTGAATTTATTCCTCCTTATCAAACTTCATCAATGTTTGTATCAGTTTATTACAACTGAAGTCCAGTTTTTGTCAGTTTATAAATTATGGTCATTGCAAAAGCCTATGGCTGTAATTAAGGGGGGGGGGAGAAAATAATGTACTAAGTACGAAATATAAAATAGAAATTCATAATCAGACTCTGTATAAATAAAATTGATAAGAGCACGTACAATTGGGACTAGACATTTTCAGGTAAGCTTTCTTGGTCATAAAATTTGTTCATTTCTGAGTCCTGTAGTTGTAATATAGGGATAATACTTAGTATTGCACTATATTTGAGGTGCTTTGAATGTTCAGGCAAAGTTTTGTACATATATTATTACAGTTTCTGGTTTTTAAGTAGCTTAGATATGGGTTTTCTTTGCTTTCATCCTCCTTTTTATACTTGCCTAGTACAGTACTAGCAAATATTTTAATTATGATATTAAGACTTCTTCATTACTATGGGGTGCAAAGATTAAAATGTCTGTATTTTTTAAAATTAGGATGTTTTTAATCAGAGGTCAATAGCAGACAAATATCTTTCTAAAAGACAGTTGTTGGTTGTTATCCAGATTTTTTCCCATACAGCAATGCTGAGACATATGGATCAGGCTAGAGTGGGACATAAACTTCCTCCTCTTATGCATTTTTGGCAGATTAACTAATAAGGAAAATCTCCCTTAAAAGAATGTTAAAAGTCGTGGTAGTCCTTAATTTCTCAATTGGAAAAAAATAAAGACTGAAATAATGCTTGTTTAAATCTTAGTATGTAAAGTTGATATTTTATGTATTAAATTACAAAAATATAATAAAAAGTATCACAATTTACCAGTAAAATATGTTCCAACTTAAAATGAGTTGTTGTTTTTTGCAACTCTATGTATAAGTAGTTGTTTAAACATACTGTATAATTTCATATTTTAAAAGCATTTTTACATGAACAATACAATGTCTTCTGTGTGAAAATAAAGATAACTTCTGTAAAACCTGTTTATTTTTTTTGTTCTAACTAATGTTCACTGGTAAGAATAGATGCAGTTTGAGGTTGTAGCTGGAGCTTATTTATTACTCAGGCTTTACCATTTTTCTGTCTACAATACAGAAAAATAATTAACAGTTAACATCCTTTTCAAGTGTTGCAGTTGCTCAGTTATATAATAACTCTGCTGCGCTTTGAATATCATTGTCAATCAAAAGGCATTTAACAGAAAAGAAAATGCAGAAACAGTTTTTACATTTGAGTTGATGAGTGAAAAATCCAAGCTAAAGGCAGAGTACACAATGTAAATCTTTTCTAGAATTTTCTGATTGTGTGGATTTTATCAGCTTCAGTGATGGTAGATGGTAGGAATACGGCCAAATGGTTCTTAACTGTTACAGAGTTTGATTACTACACAGAAACATTTTTAAATTAGAATCTTCACCAATTGCTGCATAGTAATTTCTGTCAATCGTATTTCATCCTTGATTTATCAAGGATTATATCACAATATTGTATATCTATACTGTATTCACGTTTAGCCAATTTTATATAAAACGATACAGTAAAATTCATCTGCCTGTAAAAAAAAATTGTAATGCAAAGCAGATTAAAAGCACAATGTACATTTTTACTAAGATATTTTTCTGTTATTTTATTCCTGCCCTATTTCACAGGAGTTTGATACACTATGCTTTGCAATATCACACTCTCCCAGATCACTGAAAATCATTGTTGCTTTGACCTTTTTCTTTCAACATATGTTGAATTAAGCACAATATATGTAAACAGATACCACTCAGATTAGCTAATTACTGTGATCTGATCAGTTCACATGCTGTTGCAGTTTTATCATCTTAACACAGTTTCAATTGATATGTCTAAAAACTAATGCTTTTGTCATTTTAATTATCCTAAAGGAAATACAAAAAAAAAAAAAAAAGAATTCTGGGGGAATATATGAGCTGATATTTTCTTCATTCATTCATACAAATTTAAGGAGTTTTTATAACTTTGAGGAATCATTTTCCTGTTATGGTGCACCAGGGTTATAAACATTGATTATTTTAAAAACTGAATTACTTGGGATTTGTTTTTGAAAACGTAATCTCTTGCTTAGTGAAGGGCTAACCCCTTTATTTTACAAAACTAGTAAAATAGCTCTTCTGAGTATAGTCTTACATTAAAATGCTTCCTATCGGATCCATGAAGAAGGTTTAGAGTCCTTATAGAGTAATTTTGAGGGCCTGTGTATGTATGTTTTTCGATGTGTTTATTGGGTAAAAACCAGACAAGCAGATCTGGCTCAATATGAGTGCAGTAAAATGGTTTGCTTACCAAGAACATATTGCTGGCAATTTTGTTAACCTGAAATTAGTTAATCTCTTTGACCAAAATGCAGTCTTCATCCTTGATTCTAAGAAAAGAGATGTCAAAAGATTTAATTGTTTGAAGTTTAGGTGACTTCCAAGGTCCCTTCCAACTATATTATTATTATTGCAATAAATAATTTCAGGTTTTCCTTTGCTTTTTTGTTTCACGTTTGTTTTCTCTTTCGGTCAGCAATATATATTTGATTGCTAGTTATAGGTGATTAAAAATAGCTTTAAGATACTTTTGAACATGACTAAAACAGGCTTGGAAAGTGTATTAATGGGGTGATCTAAATTTATCTAGAAAAAAAGTACCCTACATAGAAATTACTTAAAGCAGCATTTGTATTTTAAACACACTGGCTGAACATTGAACAAGAGAGCCAGTTTGGGGTAGTAGTTAAAACATCAGGCGAGAAACTTGGAGTCCTACCTTAGGTACAAAGAAAGCTGGATGACCTTGGGCCAGTCACTTTCTCTCAGTCCTAGGGAGGAGGCAATGACAAACAACTTCTAAAAAACCTTGTCAAAAAAGCTGCAGTCCCCCATAATTCATTGGTAACTTAATAATAATAATAATAATAATAATAATAATAATAATAATAATAATAATAATAATAATAATCCAAACTGGCCTACAAGAAAGACCAGATGAAGAACAGAATAGAGGCATGGGAAGACAAAGCACTACATGGCCAATACATTAAAAAAATAGCTGGGAAAGCAGATAATAACAAGACCTGGCAATGGCTAAGAGCAGGAAAATTGAAGAAAGAGACTGAGGGACTAATTCTGACTGCACAAGATCAAGCCTTAAGGACAAATCCATATAAAGTCAAAATTGAGAAAACAGCAACAGACAGTAAGTGCTGCCTATGCAAAGAAGCTGAAGAAACAGTGGACCACCTGGTAAGCTGTTGCAAGAAGATTGCACAGACTGACTACAAGCAGCGGCATGACAAAGTAGCAACAATGTGCATTGGAAGATCTGCAAAAAATATCATTTGCCTGTAAGCAAAAACTGGTGGGATCATAAAATAGAGAAAGTCATAGAAAATGATAAAATTAAACTGCTCTGGGACTTCAGAATTCAAACAGACAAGCACTGCAACATAACACCCCAGACTTAACAATTGTCGATAAGAAAGACAAAAAAGTCTGGATAGTGGATGTGGCAGTGCCTGGAGACAGCAGAATAGACGAGAAAGAACTGGAGAAGATAACAAACTACAAAGACCTACAAATAGAAATAGAAAGACTGTGGCAAAAGCAAGCAAGGGTAGTACCAATAGTCATAGGCTCCTTGGGTGCAATCCCAAAACAACTGGAGCACCACTTGAACACCATTGGCATTGACAAATTCGCTATTAGTCAATTGCAAAAGGCGGCCTTACTAGGAACTACTTCCATCCTGCGACGATACCTGTAATACCATCAAACATCCACATCTGCCTATCCCAGGTCCTGGATAAGGACTCGATAAATAGACAAAATGCCAAATCCAGTCTGAACATCTGGCTGACTGTGCGATGATCCATAATAATAATAGTAATAGTAATAGTAATAATAATAGTAGTTGGAAGGGACCTTGGAGGTCATCTAGTCCAACCCCCTGCTCAGGCAGGAAACCCTATACCATTTCAGACAAATGGCTGTCCAGTCTCTTCTTAAAAACTTCCAGTGTTGGACCATTCACCACTTCTGGAGGCAGGTTGTTCCACTGGTTAATTGTTGTTAACTGTCAGGAAGTTTCCCCTTAGTTCTAATTTTTCCTACATTGTTTCACAAAGGAAAATCTAAGCAAATCAAAGGGACAGGAATTAAAACCTGACCAATTACTACCACCATCTTTGTTTTCTTTAAGTTTCCTAGGTTTTGGAAGCTCTTCATTCCCTTTATCAATGTACCTTTAAAACAGGCATGGGGAGTGATAGCCCCTTTACAACCTGTGGACTTTGACTCTCATAATTCCTGAGCTGGGAGTTGAAGTCCATAAGTCATAAAATGGCCATAGTTCCCCACTCCTGCTTTAAAGAGATAAAAATGATAGTCATTCAATGTGTTTATAATAAATTGTTAATTTGACTTTTGGATAAAGTAGTAAAGGACAGGATGATGTTCTTTGCCTATCTCTTCCATAACCCTCACTTTGTACTGAAAAAGAAACAGCAGGTGAATGTCTTGATCAGTGAAAAGAAAATACTAATTATTTTTCTGCAGAGCTGCCTAATAAAAGAAGAAGGCTAAGAACAAAGTATTGCTGCAAAGACTCTTGCAGCTATTGTCCTGCCATTAGCAGATGTCGTAATATTTAATCATTGTATTGTTTTGCTGCCAGGCATGGCTAATTGAGAAATTTGTAGGTTGTAGGTTGGCAGGCAAGGTAATGGTTTTTAATTAGATATGGAAGGCATAATTCTACTATCTTGGAGAAATTATCCAGAATCTTATCAGCAGTAGTATATAGCTTCTTCTCCTTGATTCAGTTATGCACACTGGAGCATAATAAAATACCCAATGAAATCCATTTTGTTCTTGTCAAATCTTCATACTGCTCTTGCTTAGGCAACCCTGTCCCAAAATAAAATAGAGCAGGTGCTTTAAGCCAAAATCTCTGGCAAATCTCAGGTGAAATATAAAGCATTTAAATACATTGAGAGAGCATGTTGAACAATAAGTTATACTTGCATATCTCCCATGAGATTCTGAACTGCCACATTGTAAGTACTAAGTTGCTTTCAAAAATAGACTCAGGTAGATGTTTCTATTAGCAGAAACGTGAAAAACTGAAAAGCTTTATTCAATACAAATAGAATACATGGCTACCTATTCAGCATAAATGGATTGAGAAGGCAAAGACTATTTAATTGGAATGTAATCAATTCTAATCCAGAGCTTAAAATGGATAAGCACACTGTCCTCCTCTCACTTTTTTTTCTTTCCTCTTTTCTTTCACAAAAATATATTCCGAGTGAAAGGACAGATGAATTTTATGAGAATCATGACAATATGTTTGGCATATGAGTTTTGAAATTAGGCTAAAGGCTGCATGAAATAAAATTAAAGGTCTATGTATTTGACCTTTGCCCACTATGTCTGAAGTTATAAGTACAATATTTGCAGTATATATGAATTATGCAATAATTTTTTCAAAGGACTCCAAAATATATATTCACCATCATTCTCAAGCATTTAACTTTTCATTATAGCTTTCATGCTGAACAAACAGAAAAGTCGCACAGTACTGTTTGTAACTGCAATTACATAGAAATGTCATTTCATGCATCAATCCACATTCCTTTAGTTATTAATTTAGCTCTACCAATAGATGGAGTGAGTCATTTATCTCAAGGGACAATAGATGATTGGGGAGGAGAGGCAGTGTGAGTCACTGGAAGTTGTTGTTGTATGCTGACTGTTTAGTCTGCCCAGCAATACTATGATACAGTACTTACTGCACACGAGTCAATCAGCACTGAAGTCAGATTAGCTTGGTCATCAGTCTGCTTTGTGCATGAAATGGATGTAAAACGGGGAAGTACCAGGTTCTTTTTGCCTTAGTGGCAAAGTGACATTTTTAAGAAAAGGCAAGTGTATAAATTCAACATACATTCTTGCAAGATTTATATGAAACTGCAATCCTACTCTTTAATTTGGACAGCTAGAATTGTGCAAATTTTATTGTCTCTCTTTTACATCTTTGATTAAAGGCAAAACCAGCAATCAGTTCAAAGATTGTAAATAGCTCACATACTCCTTGGATTCTTAATCCAAGTAGGGTTTTCTGGAATTTGAGTTATGGCAACTGGACTTATTTTGTTGGTTTGAACTGTTTTGCTGCTCATACAAGTGGCTTCTTCAGTCTGAGCAAGTTGGTTAGTTAATTGGGGGGGGGGGGTATGTCTTCCAGGGAGGTTTCATTTCTCACCTAATCTGGATATGCTCATTAGGTGAGTAGACAGAAAGTCATTGGAATGTAAATGTTCCAATTTCTAACTCCTTTATCCTAAGTAGGTCATTAAATGCAACTCCCTGGTGAACCTCTGAAGTGGTCTTGGGGACCACTTGGGGACTGATGAAAAAGCAGCATAAAAATGGGGGCCAGGTTGTGTCAGAGGTTTCCATCCCTATTGAGGGAAAGACTTTCCACTTTGGCATAAATGGATTCCTTCACTCTTTTCTCAAACCATCTATCTTCCCTTCCAAAATGTGAACATTGTCCTCAAGAGTTTTCCTTTTTCTTTTAAATACTCTCTAAATAATGCTGATTTTGGTCCCGAGGTGTGGCTTCTCCTATGCTGGGCCATCCCTTGTATAAAGGCTGCATGGCTTCTCCAATGTAGAACTCTGAACACGCTTCACTGCACTGGACTGCTTTATATGTTTTGGCGTCTGATTTTTACTCTTTATGTTTTGGCGTCTGATTTTTAGGGTTATTTTCCAATTATTTCCCAAATGCATTGGTCAGGTAATACTGACTGGTGGAGTCTGAGAAAAAAATCTGCTGTGGCCCTGGCTTTTGGAACATCTTGCCCCCTGAGGTGAGATTGGCCACCACCTCCTGACTTCCACAAGAGCCTGAAGATCTGGCTCTGCCAGTTGGTTGGGGCCCCAATGGTTGGTTGGGGCCCCAGTGGGAGTATCACACTGGAGTTGGTTGATGGACCAATAGCAATAGTTAATGGACTCCCATACATTCTGCTCCCTCCCTCCCCAACTCTTAGTCTCTCTTTCTCACACACACGTGCACACACACACACGCGCACACACACTGGTATACACACACACACACACACACACTATACAATAAATATGTTTTATTCTAATGTTGAAAACTGACCCATAGTTGCCTTGTAGTGAGATGGGTGGCAAACAAATTTAATAAAATAAATAAAGAGTGGCTGTTGCAATCTTTATATGTATGTTATAGATGACTCCTGTTTTTCTTCTGGGGATGCTGGGGCTGTTGCTTTACTTTGGATGTTTTGGAGGGCTTTCATTGGTTTGTGTGTTATGGTGATTCCATGTAGTTATAATAGTCTGTTGATGGTTTCTGAGATGTTTTTAATATATGACTGTGTTTTGTGTTGGCTGTGCTATAATGGAGTAAGAGTCAGGGACTTCTGTTCATATCCATTTTGTTGGAAGATGGTGTATAGATGATCTGCTTCTTTTTTCTAATGTTCAGGGTTGGTGCAGTATGTTTGTGCTAATCTGAATAGTGCTTCTCTTATGGGAGGTGGGTTGTTACTTTGGTAATGGAGCACTTGGATGGTGTGGGTAGTTTTACGATAGACCTGTGTTTTTAATTTTCACCACTGCTTCTGCTGATGAGGATGGCCAGGAAGGTTCTTTGTTGTTATCTTCTTCTCTTGTGTGTTTTATTCTTCTAAAAATGTTGATTTCGTGTGTTTTCTCTAGTTGGTCTTTTTTATTATGATATCTATGTACTGGATTCATACTTTGGGTTGTATGCATGGGAGGGCTACAGATTCTAGGCGTTACATTATGGTCTCTAAGAAAGATAAATGTTCTAGGTTTTCTTTTACCAGAGTTGGTCTCTGGCAGAGAAACTGGTCCTACCTAGTGCAGGTAGCCAAAACTACAAAATAGAACATCCTCCTCCTTTGGAAGTTTTGACATTATTGCAGAGATATACATACTTCCCACAAAACATGTTTAAAAATGCAGATACCGGTGCATGATTTTTCATGTTTAGTGTGATTCAACCCTGCTATTAGAAACAAGATTCATAAGATTGTTCAAACATGTTTTATCAGTCCAAATGACTGCACTACTAATATTCTGAAGAACAAAGATTGCAAAATAATATTTCAACATGACTCATTTGCTGACAAGTTAAAACAAACTCCAAAGAACACACAGGGGTTATGAACATTGACTAATCTTAGTCACTGCCATGTGAAGAATACTTTCTCAAACGTTCTTAAAAATAAAATCTCCAAAATTGTTACTATTTTCAAGGGTTATTATACAAACTTAAAGACAGAAATGCATGGTCATGTGAAATCAGATAGGGATTTTTGACTTTTTGCAGACCTCAGCAAGAAAAATAAAAATGAAAGAGAGAGAGATTAAAGTAACTTTATCAAATGTAAAAGGGAGGAGCTCATTTGATTAATATGCATCTGCTCAATTAGCATGGATATCTTTGCTAAAGCTTGTTTAGCCATGTTATTAATCTCTCTTTTTACCAAGCCAGCATTTTGCACTCAAACAGTGTATACCTGGCTCCAAGTCTGGCTTTGAATGCATAGACTTAAGTAACTTTTTATTTCAGCTTGTAGAGGAATAACACTTAAAATAGGCCTACTTACAAACATCAGATGATCTAAATCTAGATGGATGCCTGTTGCAGGCGTTGTTGCAACCCCTACAAGCCCTGTTGCAATAGGTTCATATTTTCAGGATTTTATTCAGAATCTTTGCTGGTTTTTGATAATCAAGAATGATTTATTTTCAGTTACTATAAAATAACTCAGATTATAGGTTAAATAGTAACTGATGTTATTGCGCTAACATACTCAGTGGAAGAGTTCCTTTGCAGTCAGTCTTCCCAGTTGTTTCAAAAGGCTTTATTTTTGCTTCTGCAGCCAAGTGATCTACCAAACAAGTTTTTTCCCAACCTGGCACCTTTCAGACAAGTTGGGACTGTGATTCCTCAAATTCTCAGACATTATCCTGGCTGGGAATTCTAAGTGTTATCTCAGTACATCTAGAAAGTTGTAGATTGGGAAAGGTTTCACCAGTTTGGCTGATTCCCAGCTATGGGTCTAGGCTCAGTTCAAGGTTTGGGTTTTTCCAGAGCTGATTTTTTCCTATCCAATAACTCTTCTGCTCCCTCATTTTTTAATAAGAAGCAAAAATAATTTTAATCCATGGATTTCCTCAGATCCCACTTTTCTTATGTATTTTGTTGCTACTGCTACCAATCTTGCCTTCTTGCAAATACTTCCAGAGCATTCCAATTCTTATTTAATTGTTATTTAATGTTAACTACACTTAATCTGAGCCAAAAGGCCAAGAAGCGATGGGCTGATAAAGTCAAACAGTGAACCTGAAAGATTTGAGAGATGGAAGAATTCTAGCTCAACTGAGAAACAAAGGATTCCAACTATGTTTTTAAGAAGAAGAAAAAAGGAAATTTGCATTCTCAGTATTTAGTAAATGAGAGGGACAGCCTGAATTCATTACCACTTGGAGCAGCTGTTGAGCCCTTGAACACAGAGTCAGTGGATCCAGATCAAACCTGCTAATATTCAGTCTTACAACAAGGACTATTGCAATTGAGGGATGAGAGAAATAAATTAGGTGATAATGTATATATATAGGCAGGCAGAGACAACTGGATATAGATGGTGTTTCAGATAGCTGAAGGTTTTACAAATGAGAACAAGAATCTTGAATTGCATCTGGAAGCTATCATTATCTTGAAACATATATAAGATGGATGGCTCACTGGGACCTGGAGTCTAGAGCAACATATTTTATGTGTGAACCCAAATATTACATATAAAATTTTCTCTTCTTTGAATAAAAGAGAGCAATTGAAAACCATATTTATATATCAGGGTACTATAATTATAAGGATGGTGATTTTAATTTTTGTTTTTAGTTATGTTGTTATAGATTGTTTTATTCATGTTTTGTATTATGATATGCCTTAAATGTTGTTAAAGTAAATAAAATATCATTTAACAATAAATATTTATTATTTATAATAATTTTTGTTATGAATTTTGGACAGTCTTCACTATAATATATATAGAAAACCAAGGAACAAAATGTAGGAAATATATCTATAATAGGACAACACAGCCATATTAAATTACGAGCTTCAGATTTTTAAAAAATATCCCAGTAAGCAAACATGATCAGAAAAAGATGTTTTCTAAAAAGAAAAATAACTTTTAATATGCTAATAAAAGTTGGGTATCTGCATACCAGATGTTTGCAGTTGTGTGATTCTATGCTACTGTCTTTGGGTAGTTCCACCCTGGAACTTAAGTTGCTTATCTCCTGACTGCTCCCAGCTGTTTCTTAAGCCAACTGTAGAAATACCAGTCTGGATTGCTGTGGGGTGGCTCAGTCTGGACTACAGTCACCACAGGACCTGACTGATCATCCCTTGATTCTGGGCAGGGAAGACAATCCTTGCTTGCTGGTTCTGTATGGACTGCATTGCCTGCCTTTTCCTTTCAGGGACTGATATGTCTTTACTTTACTAGCCTATTTTTTTTTGCTTTTCAGATGTTTGCACATGTAGGTGCTCTCAACGTTTTCCCCACATTATCTTCTTTAACCAGATTTTTTTTTCTCCATATGGTACCACTAGTGCTCTGATGGTACAGTAATCAGACCAACAGGGGAGCAGGTAGGAGCAGAGGAACATTCCTATAATTTTTGTGTAGCTCCATGGAAATTTTATAGCAAGGGAGAATGGATAACTCGGCTTCACGTAAAGAAAGGAACATTACTATATTAGAAATTATTATTATTATTATTATTATTGTTAAAAAGTAGGGTGGAGGAAGAGAAGCTTTGCAGTATTGTGGGCAGAGTGGAAAAGAAGCCTGGACAGGAATGGAAAGGTGATATAGGTGTTGAATAGAGCATGTGTTTCTAGAGGAAGATTTAATGATTTAATGAGCCATTGATGGATGAATTACAAAATTACATTAAAAAATAGCACTTGCCGACCAGTAGAGAACATAGCAGCCTGGCAGACCAGAATGAGTAGGCTGCAAAATGTCATGTGCAGTCACTGGAAGGAAGAGAGGGTGTATGTAGGCACTGCAGCTAATCGGAACTGGGATTGCTATGACTTCCTGATTTGGATAGCATTGAACTGAAGTTGGAAAACAAGGATACAGGATACATTTGCAATGGGCTAGCCCAGGGGTAGGCAACCTTGGCTCTTTTATGACTCGTGGACTTCAACTCCCAGAATTCCTGAGCCAGCTGGCTCAGGAATTCTGGGAGTTGAAGTCCACGAGTCATAAAAGAGCCAAGGTTGCCTACCCTTGGGCTAGGAGGTGGAGATCTACCTCTGGGGTTGCTAAGAACTGACACTCACTTGATGGCACATAATCCATCAGGGATGGGAAAAGGACATCATCTTTTCCTGTACTCAAGAAGCAGTGAGTAACTTATATTGCTAAAAGGCCAAGCAGAAAGAGCGCATCGGCCTTCAGGTAATCCCACTTGTGGTGTACCTCAAATTGCAGTTTAAGCAATTTCCCTTTTACTCACAGGAAGCTATGGAGAGTTTGTGGGTAAAACTGAGCTCTCAAGGTCTGGTGGCTGGACTGGATTCTTCTTAGCTGAAACTTTCATGTAACCCATTCCTGATGGGATGCAAGATATTCATTTAACTTTGGGCTAAAATGGAACTTGTCCATATACCTACAGATTCAGCTATAAGAAATATAAGAAAGTGCTGCATAGAATCTTTAGGAGAAAGTATCTTTAGGCTACTGAGAAAAATGAATTTTTCATTTAGGATTCATGTTAAAGGTGAAAGATTCAGATAAGTCTCTTGCAGTTGTTTATTATAATACTAATAAACACTTATTGATTAAACCCATTACTGGACTTTACTTGCTAATTAAAATCTGACATCCTAGAACATTGGTAGTGAACCTGTGGCACAGGTGCCAGAGGCGGCAGTCAGAGCCCTCTCTGTGGGCACACGCGCCGTTGCCCCAGTCCTAGGCCTTCAGTTGGGTTTTATAAAACCTTTTCACTTTAGGCCTCCACTGCCGTGTTCCCCCCCCCAAAAAGGTTCAATCAATCAGTCAATTTCAACTTCTTGCAGGAAAAGATCTTGCAAAGTTGGAATTGATTGATTAAACTTTTTAGTCCCACCCAGTCTGCCATTACCACTGCAGCCACATCCACCCAATGGGCCACACTCACCTGGCACCCGACGATGCATAAGTGGGTTTTGAGTTGCAGTTTGGGCACTCGGTCTCTAAAAGGTTCACCATCACTGTCCTAGAACCAATACCGGGCAAACAGAATGTATGAGAAAGGTAATAAATGAATGGCTGAAAGGCTGTGTTGGGAACCTGAGAACAGAATGCTAATGGAAGCTGAATCAGTACTCTAACTGAAATGTTCCCTTCCAGGCAGGGTTGGATCACATTTATGGAAGTATCAGCATGGGAGTGTCATCCGCAAACTGCCAAATTTTTCTTCAGAAGTATTTTGCTATCCCAGGAAAATGAAACTCTGTGTGTACTTGTGTGAGCCAGAAGAACAGGCACAAAACCCTTCAGGGTCTTTTTGTTTTTGCTTCAGAAACTATTTCATATCCAGCTGTCTATAAGAAATATTTCCAAGTCTTTCTTTGCAGAACAACACATTTTATGAACTTCCCATTCTTCCCTTACTGATCTCCAATGGTTATGAAGTTTACCAAATACATAAATTCAGATATTTTTGGGGAGGAAAATTCACTGCACGTAGAATTATTTGGCAGCAGTTTTAAGGGAACTATAAGATAGTGGCATACAAATTCTATAAATAAATAGACAAATAAATGTCAGCTTTGCCCATCTTATGTGTTTTGAATCCTATAATGAAGAATATCTTAAAACAGAGCCAAGCAACTTGGAGCACTCCAGAGTTCTCTTTGCAGTCAAAGACAGCAAAATCAGTGATGAAGAAAGACAGAAGGTATTGATCAATGGTATCTGGAGAGATAAAGATTTTTCTCTTCTCTCCTATAATAATCTGATGAGTAATTCTATCAGAGTAGTTATGCTTATATAGCAAGAATTGGCCACAAGATGTCAGTATGTGATGAAAAAATGAAAGGGTCCCATGGCCCTTGTGTAAGTTAAAAATAGAATTATGCACAACAACTCAATTCAGAACACAACATTAATTAAAGGGGATACTTAGAAAAGAAGAGTATCTTATCTGTATTTCTATCTATCTATCTATCTATCTATCTATCTATCTATCTATCTATCTATCTATCTATCTATCTATCTATCTATCTATCTATCATCTCTCTGTCTCTCTCAAAACTGCCAACTGTGGATTAATACTTTTATGGAAAGAATTATAAGATTTAGAATCTTGCTATAAATCAAGTTCAGATCTTAATATTTGAAATTGAATGAGGGCATCTATTATAACCTCTACTGTCATTGGTTTTTCATCTTAATCTGCACTGTACATTTTAAAAAAGCAAACAAAAACAATTCCTCACAATAAATTTTGTTGACCATCAGTTTGTATGGTTTTCAGGCATTCTGCCTCTGATATTCTTGCTTCTTAAATTCTCTGCCTTCTTAACTTTACTGCTCTTTTCTACTTACCTTCCTATTTTTTCAGTTTGCAAAAAAAGAAGAAATCTTTAGTACTAATCCCAGCAAAGTATTTTTTAGTTCTAGCACCTGGATTACAATTCTTTCATTGCAGCACGTTCTTTGAGTAATATTCATAGATGTTCTTTACAGCTTAGCCCATAAATAACAGAGACCTCATTCCTTAATTGCTATATGATTCCTCTTTTGATAGTAATTTTAGTGTCATAGTATCCTGCTCAACAACCAGGAAGACAAGAAGAACAAGAGTGTGAAGGAGGGCATTTCCATGCCATCAACATTTTTTTATAAATATTTTTTTTTCATCAACATATGTTAATTTTTCCAATTAACAAGTTGTCTGGAATTTGCTATGCTAATACATGTTCAATTCCTAATCCTTCATTCTTTCCTCTAGCCAAAAATAAAATAGGTTCCAAATTTCCATCAACATTTTTACTGCCCAGACTCTCACAAACTGTCTGGAGGTGATCTAACATTGTCTTTATTTCTGCTGACTAAAAATATTGAGAACAAGGAGCCCAAATTACTACCCAAGTTCTACAATTCTTTCAACACAAAATGAATGGATGAATGAAAAAGAAAGAAATAAGGAAGGAAGGAAGGAAGGAAGGAAGGAAGGAAGGAAGGAAGGAAGGAAGGAAGGGAGTCATAGCAGCTTGAGCCTTTGGTTGCTCTAGAGGTGAAGATAAGTGGAAACAGAAAAAACACAATAAATAATGTTACTAATCTTTTTGTCTAAAGAATCGAGAGAATTGTTAAGCTAGGGTTTCTATACCAGGATCTGAAACTCAGTAGCCAAAATGAGGGGAATGAACCAAAAATTGATAAAGGTCTGCAATGGGAAAATGGATCCACAGTATAATTTTCACTTTGTTCACTGGAGTGATCCAGGAGGGATTAATAAAAATATATAAGCTACAACCCAGTGGAGCCAGAAACAAATCACTTCAGTTTTTTGATACTGCTTGATGTCATGGAATCCAGAGTTGCTTTCAGACGTCAAGATGTGCCTGTAAGAGGAAAACTGCCACAAATTATTTTTAAAAAATATTTTTAAAAATGACTTATTTCAAATTTATTAAGAGTAGAAGGAGAAGGCTGTGAAGGAAACTTCTCTACGTGGTTACAGTATTTGAATCTCTTTGTTATTAGATCTTCTGCCAGTATTGGTAGTTTCAAAGTCCTCCATGCCTAAGGATTTGCATGAAGGTGTGTAAACATTAACAAACTTTGATGAAACTTGAAAGAATTGGTATACATTTACAGGCTCACACGCACATGCACAATCTCTCCTTACTGTCTGATAAAGGAGAACCATTCAAAATCATATCCATCCTGCAGGGACCATAAACACTCATCCCTTAGGGAGCCTAAAAAATACACATCATTAATTAAAGAAAGCAAGAAACCAAAAGTTGCCTCCATTAAAGCAAAACAATCGAAAAATTATTTTAAAAACATTTAGTATAAGCATATTGAAAGCCAAAATCTGTGTGGAATAATATATTATGTTTCTGCATGATATTATTTGAAAGATTAAAAAAACATCATTAGAATTGTTAAATGAGATGGGAAATGGGAAGAGAGAGGAGGGAAAAGTGAGCAATGTGCTTGTTCCTCAGTCCAGGATTCATGAAAAACTTGAAATATAAACATATGGTGATGAATCTCTTATTTGATCAGGATGTTTGTGAAAAGATGAAAGAAAGTAGACAATAATTTAGCATTTAAATTATCTATTTTTGTACTTTTGTACATATTTTTATATTTAATTCAGATGGTATACCCAACTCCAAAAATGTTAGAACAATCCATAACTCAGAAAAACACAGTTATTTGTTGATTACATTTTAATCATTGTAAGCTAATTCATGGAATGTACTGCCATCATGTGGTCATAGAATAAACTATCAATTCAGAAAGAGCTCAATTGAACCAATAATAAATATTTCATTTTTGGTTTAAGTAGAGAGCAAGAAAAAGTTGCCAGTCTACCCTATGTGCATTTGTGTACATTTTGACTAAGAGGAACTAAGCATCCTTCCCCAATTATTCAATATAATTTGTTTTATGTGGGAATTGCATCTGAAATGTTGCACGAATCTCCTCTGTGAAAGCAGAAACATTTAAACTATATTTCAAGTTTTGCATTATTCATAAAAACATACTAATCTCCTTGTATCAATCTGAGTTGGCTGATAGTTGGAAAGGGGAAGAGAAGCTACTAATATTAAAAAATATAACCTCAAGCTATCAGTTGTGATCATGCAATTAAAACCCCACCCAGTTTTTTTTATATGAGTACAATGTACACAAATAAAAAGGGGATGGGGCATCAGTTATGCAATCATGTTTGCCATCTTGAATTGTTTGATGCCTCCCTCCAGAAGACTCTACTGTCTCAAGATATCTATGATATGCTTGCAGTTATATTGCAGAGTTTTGGAAATCTTTATTAGAAATGTCTTCATTCACTTATATAGGTTGGACATACTGGGCACTCACGTTTTTATGAACTGCCCCTCATGATATCTTTTCAAAATGGCTCTTTTGTTTTTATTTTGTGTTTGTGTGTGGGGACTTAGACTTGATATCTCATTGACTTTTAATAAAGTAATTGTGCTGATGGTAACTTGCTGCTAATACACGAGTTTTCTCTAATCTTGGGTTGAAATCTTTGGATGCAACTTCAAAAGTTGCTACCAACTTTTAATGTGACAAAAGAGAGCTATTATTAGTAATTAGTAAAGTTGAGCATAAGTGAAAGCAAGGGAGAGACAAGGAGAAGGAGAAATTCTCAGGATGGTGGATATTGAGGTTTATACCCAGTTAGACTCAGTTTTGATGAATTACATTGTGCTTCTGTTCATCCAATATCCCCTACACACTTTTAGTTTATCTAAGAGTACAATAGTAAACTCTTCTTCATTGTGATCAGGACTCCTAGCGATAGAAGTAACACACAAAAAATTATCAAGGACTGATCCAATCTAGAACTTAAGGAGAAATTTCCTGTCAGTGAGAACTATTAATCAGTGGAACAGCTTGCCTTCAGAAGTTGTGGGTGCTCCATCACTGGAGGTTTTTAAGAAGAAATTGGACAGCCATTTGTCTGGAATAGTATAGGGTCTCTGCTTAAGAAGGGGGTTGGACCAGAAGACCTCCATAATCTCTTCCAATTCTCTATTCAGTATTACATGAATTCATCAGTGAAGTTTAGAGTTGACAATGGTATGCTGTCTTCCAAGGCATTTTCTCAATTTTTAGCCCTGGAATTCCTAGTGATTTCCCGTCAAGATGCTAACCAGACTCACTTAGTTTCTGAACCCAGAGAAGGTCAGCCTGGTGCTGTCACTAAGAAATGCATCACAAAATCCCTAGGAATGCAGATTCCAAAGAAGTTCAATACACCGCAGAAGTTCTTTTTGCTTTTGTTTCCAGACATGCACAATGTGGAGTTCTTGGTCTCTGACTCTCCTCTTGCTAAGTTATAGTTAGTTAGATGTTAGACTTTGCCTCTCCCTAGCAGTTATTTTCTTACATAAATCTTTATGTTGTGATTATAAATTTGCTTCACTACTCATTGTACAGATTAGATTTCCATTTGAGGAACATTTCATTGACATTCACCAGTGCAACTATTTCAGTGCTCTCATTGCCCAAGTATCCATGAAAGCATTGTTTGATTCGTTTGGCTGACAGTCCAACCTTAGAAACTGGTTTAAAACTGGTGCACCATGTAGTTGCTATAGTTCAACCCACGGCTTAAATATACCACTTATCTTCACCCCAAGCTGATACTGTGGGGATTTTTGTAAGATGGATAAGCAAACTTCTAAATTTTTCAGGGGAATGAGAAAAATGAGTATGAAGCTTAGACTCAGGCTGATTGTTCATATCCTGACAAAAATGACTCATTTGTATATTTAGTTTATACCTTGCCCTTCTACTCAAGTGAGCATTTAGTGTGACTCTCATTTTTAATAGCAGAGAAAAATTAAAAGCACAATTACTTCTATTATTGATTTTAATTGAATAATTAACTTGCAAAAAGGGATTTGTTTACAGATCTTTTTAAAATGCAGAGACAGTAGCAGCCACGTGAAACTTCCAAGAATTTGTTATTCCAGACAGTAAATGCATCTGCTTCCTAATTGTACAATGGGCACAATGGTGAACTATCCCTCCTTATTGTTTGCAAGCAAGAACTCTTCATAGAATTTTCAAGAAATGAACCTCAGTCATTGTTTATTTATGATTTATTCAGCGTTCCCAAGCTGTTTGTTCTATATAAGCCATACAGAGTTGTTTGCTACCTCAGTGAACAGTTGTAACATTTTAAGAAAAGATGAAGAACAAATAACAGGCATTTTACTTCCTCATTAGTTTCATTTCATGTGAACATCGAATTCCATTAAAATTACCATTCCACAAACATTCATGTGTGACCCAAGCTCATAATAACAAAGCTAGGAACAATTTTAAAGACAAATGTGCTCTTGCAGACATTATTAGGGCAATTTTTGATAAGCGTACTTTGGAAAAACAAAGCAAGTGAACTTCATTTAAAATAAACTTTAAATATTATGCTGTTGTCTAAGAAGTTGAAAATTGTCATTGCTGGCTTGCATTAAAATACCATTGCTAACAACATAATACAAAAACATTGTCAAAATTGCTAAAAACAATATCGGAAATCAAAGAGAGAAAACATGATAACATAACATAATGAGGAAACGAAAGTGCCATGTCAACTTCTCAACTAAATCATTGGAACTCTGGCCAAAGAACAGGAAAAATGAGAGACAGCATAGAAGAAGACAAAATCCTGAAAATGGAAGTAGAAAAATTGAGGACTGACAATTTAATTCATTGGTCAGCATCCAATAAAGATCCAAAGGGGGACATAGTTACTTTCTGTTGTTTATATGAGGTTTGCTTTAGAGCAGCGGTTCTTAACCTTTGTGTGACGGCGACCCGCGTCACACGGATGCGCCGCCCTCATGCGCGGCGCACATGCACGGCGCTGCCCCCTGAGGGAGAAAAATGGCGGATCGCGTTGTTTGGCGACCCCCGTAAAATGATCGTTCGACCCCAAATGGGGTCGCGACCCATAGGTTGAGAACCGCTGCTTTAGAGCAATATTGTTCTGAGATATGGTGATTTATTCTCTCCCTCCCTCCCTCCCTCCCTCCCTCTTTTTTAAAAAAGGACAATTTTGGTGTTCACACTATAAAAAAGATGTTGAGATTCTAGGAAAAGTGCAGAGAAGAGCAACAAAGATGATTAGAAGACTGGAGGCTAAAACATATGAAGAACAGCTACGGGAACTGGGCATGGCTAGTCTAGTGAAGAGAAAGACCAGGGGAGACATGATAGCAATATTTCAGGGGTTATCACAGAGAGGAGAGGGTCAGCCTGTTTTCTAAAGCACCTGAAGGCCAGACAAGGAATAGAAGCTGATGGAAGTTGATCAAGGAGATTCAACCTAGAGATAAGGACAAATTTTCTGACACTGAGAACAATTAACCAGTGGAACAGTTTGCCTTCAGATGTTGTGGGAATTTCATTACTGGAAGCTTTCAAGAAGAGACTGGACTGCCATCTGTCAGTAATGGTGTAGGGTTTCCTGCTTGAGTGGGGGGGGGGTTGGACTAGATGACCTATAAGGTCTCTTCCAACTCTGTTATTTTGATTCTGATTCAATTTAGATGGCAAATCTCTCTCTCTCTCTCTTTCTCTCTCCCTCCTTCCCTCCCTCCTTCACTCCCTCCCTTCCTCCATCTCTTTCACAGACACACATATATTTTCACTGATAATCTCTCCCCACATACTTATTCCTCTTTCCACAAAAACCCTGTTTGGAACCATTCCAATAGGGGGAAAAAAACCCTTTTTAGGACATTCTAATTTGCATTTTTGTACAGAGCCCTTCTCTGTAGGAGATAGAAATAGGAAATAAAAATAGGAAATATAAATAAATAAAAGGGCTCAGAGCATGAAAAATGCATTATCATCATTCCTGCAGTTCAAATCTTTCCATGCTGAATATGAATACTTATGAAAGCAAACTAGAAATTTATTCTTGTTCATGTGGATGCAAACAGACCCCCCCCAAAGGAATGCTCATAAAGCAGCAGAAACTACCCCTTCCCCCCAAAGCCTTTGTATTCACTATTGAAGTTTGGGAACAAGGAGGCCAAGAGGCTGCTCATAAAGGGCAAATCATTTACACAGCCCCATCCTTTGTCATGTGTGTCGCTGGTGTGAGAAAAAATGCAGTTTTTCTTTAAATAAGGAAACCAAAATGATTGGAAGATAGATGCAACAAAGCATACTGTTTATTGGAACATGTTCCACCCAGCTACATGCCAAGAAACTGTGGGAGAGAGAGCTCCAGTTGAAACAACTGAAGGTTATTTAAGTTTGGTTTGTTTACCCTTAGAAAGATAAAAGAAAGTGACTCTTACACTTTTGATAAACCATTAGACCTTTCTGTTTCTTTTCACACTAGCGGAATCCTTTTAGATAATATCAACACATACCATCAACAATGTTGTTTATTGTATCTGTATCCCTTTAGACCATTCCATTCTCACTTGGAAGGGAAAGACAGCTGTCTGGTTTCTGTTATCTGTCTCATTTCCAAGGTCGTGGCACTGAGCCCTGTCTTTTTAAGACTTAAACTAACTGAATATATGATCTATTTCTAAGGCATGAAAAGGAGTTAGGACCCCAGGAGAGTGCTTGAATAAGATTAATGAGTTATTACCTATCCTGTCTAATTAAGCCAGTCTGCTTGTTCAAGTGTTTTGGATTTCATGAATGGACCCGGACTGGGATATTTGGTTTGTAACTATAATGAGAATGCATGAAGTTCCGTTATTTTTCTTGGCAGTAGTTGCCCTACTTTTGTAAGGTAAGCCACAAATGGTCTTTTATGGTATTCAGACCCACAAAACATATAGAGAGCTTTTCATTTACTCTTATTTAGTCATTTATTTAATTTAAAACTCTCAAAAAGGATTTAAATCCTCTTTAAGTTGCCCCTTAACTGCAATTGTGGGATATAGGGGGTTTCTACACTATTAGCTTTAACTATTAGCTCACATTACTCATAGTAATTATACAGATTCCATTGTGTTTACTGTGGCACTAATTTCATTATTAATACTAGGAATTATTGTGATAAAATATTAATTTGCTTGTAACAGCATACTTAACAAAAGCATAATTATACTAGAACTTCATAACTTGGTATGTGCCAACACAAAATCACTGTAGCATAGAAGTGTAGCTTCATTGTAGCTCCAAAGTCAATACCTACCTACAGTGATGTAGCCGTTCATACATCAAGAATTTATATCCAATATGCAAGCAACAAATTTGCCAGAATCCATATGAGAATCTACTTTTCCAAGTAGTGATATATGGATTAGTCTCCTGTCAGTAGAACTTTTTTTTTATCTATTCTGCTTCATCTTTTTTTACATACTATAGGTGGAGCATCTATATTAATTATCTTTTTCAAATTTCTATTTACTTACATAATTTTAAATACAACTTTCATTTCCACAATTTTCTCTACACTACTCCCTAATATATCTAGATTTGCATCTATAACTTCTCCAATGTACATTGCATTGTAATGTATACATTGTTTTTTAAAAGACGTAATGGTGGTGCCCAACCCACTCTAAGATAGATTTTTTTTTTAAAGCTGAAATTCATTTATATATTCTAATAAATGTTCGGTTTTTGCAGTATTGTGAGCAGAGTGGAAAAGAAGCTTGGACAGGAATGGAAAGGTGATATAGGTGTTGAAACCTGACTTTATTCCTTAGCAGCAGAGGGAAAAGTTTATGCATAATTCTCCTCCCAGTTATGGATTTAGGTATTTTACAAAAGCACATTCCATCATCAGTCCTTTGACCTTGCTGCTGATGGTCCCCTGGGATGCCAGACTAGAAAGTGTTTCCCCATGTTGTATAGTGTAACAAGAAAATCAGTTGGAATCTAAAGAACATTCTGTGTTCTTAAACCTGTATTCCCCACAGATTATCTGGTGAGCTATTCATGAATTTCTCCATTACTTCCCAGTATTTTCCTTTTGCTAACAAGGGCCCCCAGAGCAGGCTGATTGAAAGACAAAAGGCCTTTCTAGGAAACTTTCAGAATGAGGATCATCAAGACATAATAAAGCAATTCCTTCCCTGTCCCCAAGCATATTTCCCCTTTTCAAGGCTGCCAAATGCTGCCTTTCCAATAGCTGATATAATTTTAGATTTAAAACAGGTCTCTTTCCCCAAAACATTTGTGTTCCAGACATCACTAAATAATTAGCCATTATTAATTATTAGCAAGAATGTGCGGATTAAGGAAAATAGTCCAGCAGCCACATTCTACAGTATGCTTTTGAAGGCAGATTTCTCTACAGATTTTAAATTAAATCTTCCCAGAAAATTAGCCTGATTAGTTTATTTCCTGTACAAGATAGCTGAAATATAGTCATCTTCTAGTCCCCCCCTTTATTATAAGTTAAAATTCTGGAAGTTGGGGCTGCTCACATATGTAGTGTTAATCTTGCAGTGCTTCCTGACACAATCATGCAACAATATGATAGTTATGTTTTTTACATGGTCACTCCAAAAAGCACTGTGAGAGAGACAGTGTTTTTGTGGCTAGCCTGTGCTGCCATGGTTACTTTACAAGTGAATGAAATAAATCCACTCCCATTCATCAATCCCATAGCAACTTCAAATGCTAGCTTGATTATTCTCATAGTGATGTTCATGCCATCATGGATTCAGCAAGACTGAAATGTCACATTATTCCCAGTGGAATCTGTGACAGAATGTCATGTATTATGTGGTCCTGCTTTCAGGGATGAGTTGCCTTGGCTGATAGAGCATGTATGCCTACCTTGATTAGTAAATATATAGTTAATGAATAAGCAAATGTACAGATATATCCGCAAGTGATATTCTTGAACTTTCAAAGTGCTGCAGTTTGGGGCATATTATCTCGTTTTCTCTCTTGAAAGACTAGGGGCAAGAGCAATGGATGGATCAGATTAATAATAGCTTCCTAAGTTAAAAGTATAACTTTATAATGCATTACTTAAAGATGCAATAGTTTTGTTCTTTTGTTGAAAACAACTCCCCCCTTCCCAATTTATCTATTTTTTTCCAGCAAAGACTGGTCAGTCTGCTGCCACACCAACTCAAAATTCTTTATCCTAACCAATTTTCCATCTCCACTTTTTTTTAAACCTAGAAGGATTACTATTAAATGACTATTAAAGTGAACAGATTCTGAAAGTGAAAATGGCAGTACTATTTTATTAAAGTGCTCTATCAATTTCAGTTGGGATTTACTATTAGCACAGCTTCCTGCCTTTCCTCCCACTGGAACTATATTTTTATAAGGTGACAAAAGGTTCTACTATTTATTTTTGGTTTTCATCATTGTTTATTAATCTAAAAATTAAGAAACGATGAAATAATTCCTTTGTGATGTTTTACTTTGGGATTTGAAGTAGAGATAGGCAAGGAGTGTTCACCCTGATTAAGAGATGACTATACAATAAAAGAATACCTATACCATTTTAAATGTGTATGTATGTACCGGTATGTATGTATGTATCTAAATTTACATAGCTGCCCATTCAAAAGAGAACTCTGAATGGCCAACAATCAGTTTAAAATAAGAAATAACAAACCAAATAGTTTACAAATGCACATTATGCCTTGGATGCCTAAAAACACAATACCAAGAGGGGTTTAAGCAATAGCTTAGCTATCTTTAGTACTTTATGAAAGACTGATAGTGGAAGGACCATCCAAGGCTCTGAGATTTGCTATTCCACAAGACAGACACTGAGACTGAGAAGACATGCTTCCTAAGTTGTTTCAGCCGGTGTTTAGAAGCCATTTATTTAAATATTTACTTAATTTAAATAATCCATATTCTTCTCAACTCACAACAGTCATGCTGGGCATCTCCCAGACAAACTAAGAAATAAAAAGATAATAAACAAAAATAAGCATCCAAAAACTATAACTCAAAATGAATGAAATGTAAGTTCAAGTAACTGAGATTCCATGTTATTGTTATTCATGAAGAATACTGTACCTGCTCAGCAGTTCACATGGTGAGAACAAGTGTATAAGTAACCCTAAGGATATTTCTTGCAGTGTTTGTTCACAATCAGGTGATCCTGAATATCTTGGATTTCAATGAAATATTAAACTATGTGCCATGATAAATAATTTTCTCCCTCGTGTATTTATTGATTCATGGTGCAGGTCCACATTATCGGTGGAATCATCCATCTCCTATCACTTCTGCCTATCCTGTAAGTTCTGATAGGGTCAGTGCAGTTTAGATCCTGTTGTTTAGGCAGTGTAATCTGGAGGAGGGGGAAACCCAAGAGACACATCTTTGCTGTTGTCACCTTTGGAATTTGGTTTGTCTTTGACCTTGCCTGTTTTTCAAAAGGTATTAAAGATCTAGCTCTTACCAAAGTTGAAGACAGACAATGGTATGATCCCATTGGCTGAAAATTTCCTGGCATTTTATGTCTTTATGTTTTATTTTTTTACCATTGGTACATTGCATCATTTTTATATGGTCATAATTATCATTTTTGGATGATTTATGCTGACCTGAGTCATGTGCTGAATGGGTGGCTATATAACTCTAAATAATAAATAAAAGAAACATTTCAGGTCATTTTCAGGGTCAGACAAACCAAAGGTAGAAAACCTCATGCGTTTCTTTCCTACAGTTTTGGGGTTTGCACTGAATTACATAATGGCATATCAACCCACTAGCTATTCATATAGTCAGTGTGGTGTGGTGTGGTGATTAAGTGCTGGCTTAGAAACCTGGAGAGTGGGGTTTCTAGTCACTTTGTTTCTCAGCCCCGTCTATCTCACAGGTTATTGTGGAGAAAATAGGAGAAGGAAGGAGTATTATGCATGGTTGCTGCCTTGAGTGACTTATAAAGTAATAAACGTGGGATAAAAATTATAATAAAGATAAAAATTAAAAATATATGGGATAAAGAATTCTGATGGATTCTGGGTGAAAACATTTTGGTAGATGAGAAAAATGGGAAAGTTAATTAAAAATGGACTGGGTTCATGTCATATTCATATATTTTATACAGTTTAAGGAATCTTGTAAAGCACTGAGTGGAAGACTTGCTGCAAGCTATAATTTACATTCAAAATCTAGCAAATTAAAATGGATACTTAAAAAGACATTGGAGCAGCAGAAATAAGAGTGAATCACTGTTTTATATTACTTTATATTGTGTGTATAATAAGTTCGTGGAACTGATGCAAATGCTGTGGGGTCTCCTGCAGATGGAAAGGAATGGAGACAATGTTTGTCAATTCTTCCTTCTTCTGGAAGTCGCTTGTGACCTTTGTCTCAGTCATGGTGTTTCTCAATTTCAGGAACTTTAAGATGTGTGGTTTTCAACTCCCATAATTCCCCAGCCAGCAGCCCAAGTTCATGTGCAAATAGGTTCTATTTGTATAGATAGAAACACAGAATGGCAAAACACATAGCATCAAGCAAGTCAAAGGGGGATCAGAGATTTTAGTTAACTACACAGGTTAAAAGTCAAGGTAAAAGGCTTTTGCAGATTTTTTTTGGCTCAGAACTGTAGTGTCTTGAGGCTGGGTCTTATAGCTCTCATATTCTCTCAGCCTCACTGGGTGCTAATTGGTCCTGATATTAGCTTTTCAAGGCATGGATTGTAGAGAAGAAAATGGGAACTCTTTAGAAAGGTAGGGAACTTTTGATCTTCGTAATAGTTCCAACCAACCTGGTGATGAATCCAGAAACTTGTACAGTAGATTGATTGGCAACTTCCGCAAAGCTACAGTTTCTTCACTTTGTCCTAATGTTTGATTTTCCCATGACATATTGTAATGATGTAACATAGTGTATACCTTGATGTGTGCCAAGCTTCTTGTCCTACTCATTTTAGGATTTTTTTTTTTTTGCTAATTTAAAATGAAAAGGGAACCTGCTTGCTTCAAAGCAGCAACCTGAAGCCTAACCTATATTTCTAACAAAGATTCTGAGCTTCATATAGACTTCATGGGCACTCTTGGGAAATAAAATAGTGGGTTGTCTGATTCTTGGTCTCTTTCTGATTCATAGATATGTTGCAATTGTACACATTCACCTTGGTAGTTGTCCTGAATTCTTACTTCAGCTTCCCCTCTTTCTAAAGTCTTTTGCAGCTTAAGGGCTCCACCCTTCCAAAATTAATGCTCTCTTTGATGCCAATAGTACTGCTTCTGCTAAAATGGCAATGTATCCACCTTTAAAAGGTATGTATTAATAAATTCCCCAAATAGTCTTGTATAAATATTCCACATGCACAATCAAACTTCACATTGTCTGCTATCCCAGCTTGGGTCCCCTACTCTAAACTTACGTTCATTTATGTTTTTCAAAAAATGGCGGTATCTCATGTAGTGCAACATGCTGAAAACTACTACTATTGCTATTACTATTAAAATTCTTACTATGAATAAAAAAAAATCACTCTGCACCAGTCTCTGTTTAACATTCTATCTTCATGTACTGCCAACAATGTTAAATTGCTTGAAACAGCAGAACAGTCAAGCAGTACACAAATTAAGTTACAAAGTAATCGGATTTCAATCACTGAATATGCACAGTTCAATTAAGTTATTTATTGAAATGTTTGCCTTAGCTGTGAAACTCTGCATATTTATTGCCATTCTAAGTAAGCCTTTCCTTTCTCTCATTAAAATATCCTGATGCAAAAATAAAATGCAATGTTTTGTTTCATAATTCAGGTTATGTTATACCCTCTGGTATTTAAACAGGAACAAGAAGTCAATTACCTAGAAATTTGCCAAGGGTTTGATTAAGCACACATAATCAAAAAAGAATAAATTGCACTATTTTTCCTTAAGGAAGCTCTATTAAAAAGTGTATTTGGGGCAATCTTTTATTCTAGCCTTCCTTTTAAACTTCTTCATTCATGTGTTAAAAAAATAATAGTACTGATCAGTACCAACCAATTCAATCTAATGGTGGAATCAAAACATTCAGCAATATTGCTTTGTAGGCCCGGAATCTTATTACTAGATTATATTGTCTGAGTTCCACTGAAAATACAGAAAGATTTCTTTAGGGCAAAGAACTGACATAACTTTACACCATGCACAATGTTTTCTACTTTGCTAAATGATGTTTAGGGGCTAGGAACAGAATGATTAATGAGTTGCAATGAACTAGTGATATTTAGAGAGTTGCCAAATCAAGTATCTTAGCCCAAATCTACCATGTAACAGTGCTGCAAATTGCAACAAGTATTTAGAACAGCAAGGAAAGAAAATTGACAATTACATCCACATAAGAATGCATTTTCCTGGGGAGCATTAATTCTTCCCATTGTTGATGTGCATTTCCAAATATGCTTCAGCTGGGCAAATTTTATGTTTTATATTTTGAAATAAATAATCCATATTTCAGTCTCTTTCTGACAACTAATCTGTTGTTAGTCCACCAACCACCTCCAGCATGATGCTCCTCCCTTGGGATTTCAGGCCAACTGGCAGAACCAGGTCTTTAGGATCTTGCGGAAGGCCAAGAGGGTGGGAGCCAATCTCATGGGATAAAATGCTCCAAACGGTCAAGCCACGGCAGAGAAGGTTCTTCTCCTGAGCATCACCAGCTGGAATTCCTTGATATAGTGGCACAGTAGTTAAGTGCAGTGTTACAGGAAAACTCTCCTGGAAGCCTGGAGTTTGAGCCTGACAGGGCTCAAGGTTGACTCAGCCTTTCATTCTTCCGAGGTTAGTAAAATGAGTACTCAGATTATAGGGACTAATATGCAAATAATGCTGACATTATAAGCCACCCAGAGAGTGCAATAAAGCACTACTGGGTGGTATATAATCTAAAATGCTATTACTATGCTATCTGCAGCATGCATCTTCTGCCAGCAGAGATGGGGTGGGCCTGTCCCATAGGGTTGAAATGGTTCTTCAAGTAATCTAGACCCAAGCCATACAGGGCTTTATGGGTAATAGCCAACACCTTGAGTTATACCTGGAAGCTCACTGGCAGCCAGTGCAGCTCAGAGAACAGTGGTGTAACTGAACCACTTTGGGGACCCCAAAGAATGCCTGGATCACCACATTCTGCACCAGCTGAAGCTTCCAAATGCTTTCAAGGCTAGGCTCATGTAGAGTGCATTGCAGTAGTCCCAGAGTAAGATGACCAAGACTTGAATAACTGACTCCTGATCTAGTAAAGGCAGCACCTGGTGCATAATCCAAAGCTGTGCAAAAGGTCTTCTAGCCATGACTGCCACCTACTCTTGGAGCAGGAGTTGTGAATCCAGGAGAACCCTCAAATTGCAAACTGGATTTATATGGGATAGTGCCACCCTATTCAGAACTAAAGATGTCGAAGTCCTGTACCTTGAAGCTCAATGCTCCCAAAACCATTTGATCTTCCTGGAGCTCATCCAAAGCCTGTTGTCCCCCCATCCAGGTCCTAGAGCCTCCAGGCACCATGAAAGGGCAGCAACAGCATCGCTTGGGTCACCTACAGCGGATATATAGAGTTGAGTATTATTGGCATACTGATGACATCTCAACCCTGGTGACTTCTTCATGTAGATGTTAAAAAGGAGTGGAGATATGCCCTGCAGCATGCAACAAAAGAGTAGCCATGCGATGAATGTCTATTAACACCAGTTGGGATCAACCTTGGAGCTAGGAGTTAAACCATCACAAAACTGTAACCAGCCCATAAGGATACTGTGGTTAATGACATTGAAGGCTGCTGAGAGATCAAGGAGGGTTAGAATGGTTTCATTACCCTTACCCCACTCTCACAAAGATCATCCACAAGAGCAATTAATGTCTCTGTCCCATATCTTGGCCCGAATCCTGACCAGAAGAGATCCAGATAATTCATTTTATCCAGGACCCTCTGAAGCTGCCAAGCAACACCTTTTCTACTACCTTCCATAAAAAGAGAAAATGGGATACCAGAAGAAAATTGTCCAGTCAGATGGGATCAAGCAAGTTTTTTTTTTTTTTTTAAGGAGGGATGAACTTCCTTAAAAGGGCCTAGGAATATCCTCTCCCACAGTAAGGAATTTATTACCGACTGGACCCACCTGCTAGTCACCATTCTGGAGTCTTTCACCAACCACGAGGGACAAGGATCTAATTGACAGATGATTGCACTAATCTCATCAAGGGCCCAATCCATTTCCACAGGTCCAACAGAATTGTATTGATCCCAGATACAAGACCTTTCCTCAGCATCTTATATGGACCTGCACCATGCATGAGTTCCAACTGGGAACAAATCTGAGTGACTTTATCCATCCGGTGTTGAACAAATTCCTCTGCATGGCCCTGAAGATGATCACCTTGGTCTTCCTGATCCAGGAGGGACCAGGTGATTCAGAACAGAGCTGCAAGGTGATACTCTGCAGATAAATTGTTTATTTATTTATAAAATTTATGGGCCACCCATCTTACCTCCAGATAACTCTGGGTAGCTGTTTTGCTGCTCTTACTCCCATGGCATAGACTTAATAGTGGCTCTAAATGGTGTACAGTTGAATCATCCTTCTTTTTTCTCCAGCAGCATTTTAAACCTCTATTAACCCTTTTCATAACTCACAGCTTCTCTGTGAACCACGGGGAGCATTGTGATGGGCCAAGGGAGGTGCATAAGCATGATCCTGTTCAGAGCCTTGGGCACCCTTTGATTCCAGGTTCTTACCAAGGCTTCAGCAGGGCCATGCAGCAGGACCTCCAGGATATCTCCAGTTACTATGGAATCCATTCAGGTCCATCAGTTGCTGGGGGTGGACTGCTAGAATGGGTGACCTCTCTCTGGAGATGGCATCATATAAGAGTCTCAAGGACACCAGGAATGATCTGACCATGACAGGGGAGGATCACATTGCTATTGGTCTGACAAGAAGATCATATCTAGTTGGAATCATGAGGATCTGGGTTAGGGCTATGAACTCCATGGTGATTATGAACTCCTGGGCCACTTCTGAGGCTGAACCCAGGGATGGCAGATTGAAGTCCCCCAGAACCATGATAGATAAAAAATTGTTGGCTTATTCCACCCCACATACATGCATCTGAATTCCTTGGACAAGGAAAAGGACATGTTAATTAATGGTTTGATACTGACCTAGGAAGAACTATCTACAGGTTGATTAAACAGATGCACGTATGTGGGATGGGAATAAGCCAACTACTTTTGTAACCAGCAACTAAGGAAGTCACCAGCTAAACAGATAATCTGATGAAGAGTTGACAAGAACATGGACATGGTCTTCCCCTCCTTCCCCCTCCCCTGAATAAAATTCATTAATCATTTTTTGTCCTCCCCAGAAAAAAAACCCTTGATGAATACAGTTCACATTATAATAATTTAGTATGTACAGACAGAGTAATTAGGAGACTCTGTGGACATATTAGAATATCAAAGACCTATTGTGCAGTTAATTAACTGCATGCAGAACTATGTAAATTTATTTGCAGAACAAACTTGACTTCAACTTGCTGATCTATTAGGGCATTTTGTTCAAAATTAAATTTTTCCTGCCGAATGATGTCCTATGATGAAGTTCTCTACTGAGAATACTTTGTCTAAAACAGTTTTCCCTTTCCTATGGCCCATTTCCAGAATTCTTAGCTAGCATGACTATCAACAAGCAGCAGCAATAGTCTATCTGAGCATAAAAAAGTTTTGGATAAATTAATATTATAAGCAGATAAATTAACATTATAAGCTTCTTATGGTCATTTTTGGAAGAGTCCAATATGCCATGATTCAGTTTAATTTACAAAGAATTAATGGCTTGTGGGTTTCATGTCTTTCATAATTTGACCATAGGAATCCTTTAACAGGAGGATTCACACTTTATATACAGAAACACTATATTCTCTCATCTCAGTTTTTGAGAAGCATTGCTTACAATCAGTTTATAGATATCTCCTAAATTATATCTTAATCATTTAGCCTATTTAGCTAGTAGAAATGCTTTATTTTAGCATTTCAGTTACTACTATTATTATTACATTCTTGTCAGAAGCACCTACCAAGGCACTGGTGGGTTAAAAAGATTAGCTGGTGACATCACTGTTGCCTAGGGAGGACTCCTTTCAGGTCCTTGTTATTTTTCCACTGAAGTGGTACCTATTTATCTACTTCCATTTGCATGCTTTCATGCTAGGACAAATGGATGGAAGCTCATTCCATCACGTGTCTCACTTTCAGGTTTTAAACTGCTGAGTTGTCAAGCTCTCAATCATCTTTTGGTTCAGCATCCTAATTACATGAGCCACCGTGGTCCCTTATTTCTGCTACAAAAACACTAGAGGAATGGGAGAGAATGAAAAATAAAAACTTTGTTTTTGAGACACGGATGAGCAGTACTTGGGTCATATTGGACTATAACAGTTGAATTAGGCATCTCTTCTGGTGCTTTTTATTTGAAAATTCCTTAGAAAATCAAGGAGCACTTTGGGACTGATGCATAGTGAGAAACTGCATAGGAACAATCCAATCCAAGGCGTCTACCATATAAGCTACGAATAAGGCCTCTGTTGAACTACCCATCAGATGCTCAGGAGAAAAAAGAGTTCCTTCTGAACCTTATAGGATCCATTAGCCACCTGGGACAGACTAATAGCTCCCACATACTGGGAGGCAGGATGGACAGCACCAGTGATCCCAAAGGTGTGCAACCGGAGAAAGGTGAGGATTTAAATAGATGACTCACCCTAATGTGCCTTAGGATAATTCAGACATATTTCCATGTATTTTATAGAATGTACTCTCAAAGTTCAATGTTATGCAAGCTTACTGAAAGTCCTAGTGGGAGATAGATCTGTCTATGAAACACAACGGACAATTGTTTCCTTCCTCAAACCAACTTAAACTGATATTACAGTTATGAGATCTGTTTGATACATCATTTACCATCATTATTAAAATTATCATTTACAAATATTCCATAATATTAATTTCCCGTAGCAGTCATTTTGAATTAATTACATGACAAATTAATTTATGCTTTGTGTGTTTAGGAAATCTCAAGATTTTTAGTGATCAATAGATATTTGATGCACAATTGTTGTATACTATAATTTAATTAGAGTTTAAACATACTGATTTCCTAGGTATTCTGCATCCAAATATTTTAATACAGAGCTCTGTTCCTAAACCACATGCTTTCCAAACTGATTATACATAAAGAGCCATTTGTTTAAGAGTGTGTGGCAACATAAGGTTGAATTCAATTCACAGCATCTTTATTATTGGTTTTGCTGGCTGGTGTAGGAATTAGTTTAAGCAATATATGCTATCAACAACTCAGTATGTGAAACAGGTATGATTGATGTATATATTTGGTGGAAGTTGATACATTCAGCCACACACATAGACACATGTTATCTTATTAAAACTACACAGATTAATAGCTGAGAAAAAACTAATGCTAAGACTTAATCTCTCTTCAAACTAATACTCATGTTCCCTTCTTATAAAAAGTTAACTGACAAAAGGCACATAGACATTGCAAAATAGTGAATTCTTCTACTTAGGATGAGGGAAGATTTAAACCTGATTGCTTTAAAGGTACTTATATATCCAACAATGGCCTCCAATAACTCATCCCAAATACATCCTCCACAGTGCAGGTCCATAGAATATGTACTAATAGTGACATATCTTCCATGAGATGAGAAGATCCATTATGGCCTCTGTATTATAGAATATCCTATAAACATAGATCGCTTTCTGGAAGCGTTTGTGGTTTAATTAATTATTTCTGTATATTGGCTTTGATTATTTTTAAGGAATTTAGATTATCTTTTTTTATACTTAAAACAGTCATTAGGGCAGATAACCAGTTGTTAAATTATTTGAATACCACCACTGTGGTCAGTGGTGGTATTCAAATAAGGAGATTGTGAAGTTGAGAAAGCAAACAGACAGTCATATTCATTAGACAGTCATATTCATTAGAAAATGGAGCATTACTTAAAGTAGATATCTAAGTCCTAATGTTTCCAACATTTAGGCTTCTGGAAATTGAAGTTCAGTAATAAATGAAGGACTGCTAATTGTTTCTTATGAAACAACAAATAGAAGCAAAAAGTTCTTTATCTCAAGTGACCTGCAATTGTTCTTTTTGAATGTTGAATGGAGCATGCACTTACCTGAGTGTAAATTGCATTCAACAATATACATTCCATTTCTGAATGTCTATATCAGATTGCACAGTTCATTAATTAGTCTGGCCTGAAGTACTTATGATTCTCATGTAGAGTGAAGATGTTCCTTTATTTTATTAATGAAATGTTACATTGAATATAACACTACTTTTATCAATAATAGTGTTTACACTGGCCAAGCTAGTTAGCCACATGTATATTCATTGAGCCAACACTAGAGCCCATGCTTGTTTTTTGCTGTTAGAGTTAAATTCTGACTTTAGCTTAACAAATCTAGAAGTATAATGTGAAGGCTTGGATGGCAATCTTCTTCTAGTATGGCATCTTTTTCCATATCATTTTTGTAGCCTATCATTTTTAAATCTACTTTCATATTAATCTTAGTCTTGTCTGGTAAAATTTGCTCCTATTCAATAAAATTTAAATAGAGTCTACAAAAACAGACACTCTTAAAACAAACATCTGAGTCCATTGTTGAAAAATATCCTTCACTTTGTCCAATGTTAAAATATTTTGCTCCATTTTGTATTAGTAAATAGAATTTAAGTGTTATTCTCCTTTAATTGTAATTTTTAGTTCCTTCTGATTCTCTATATTGCTCTATCTTCAAAATTTCATCCTATCATTTTTTAAACAGAATTCAAACAAAGCATTTCCCCACAGAACAAATTCCTTTTAGTTAAATCCAAAATCTTAGTTGAATCCATCAAAATTCTTAGAGTATTTGTAATTTTCCAAAATCAAAGTTCTAATTCCCTTTTGCTATATATTCCAAACTATTTTTAATATCCTTAAACTTGTATTTAAAACTTCTTTGTCAGCTAACAGTTTTTAAAACTGACTCGAAAAGGAAGTATGTGAACTCAGTGTCTTTTGAGAAGCACCAACTGCAGTTTGAGCAAAAATGGTTATTCCTTGCCTGTTTTGTGGCCTCCTTGCAAAAGCAACTCTCTAGAGCTCTTACAGCTCATCTTAAGTTCTTTTCTTGTCCAAAAAGGAATTATGAAGAGGCAGTACACTTGTCTGTTTTTTATTCTGCCATAATTATTGACTTTGCTGAAAATGGAGTTTGCTATTTCTTCCCTGGAAGTCCTGTATTTTGGGAGACTGAATGCATTGTACTATAGATTCCAGTAGCAGACATGTTTCCTTTTTCTACCACTCCAATTTTAAAGGAATACAAAACCTGATATAAACAGAAAATATTGTTTTAAGTATTCTTAAAACCAGCCTGAAGATGATGTATACATATACGTTTTCTGAGGTTTTCGCGGGTGTTTGTATGTAGGTCTTTGGTTATTTGGGTTTTCTCCCGCATCAAATTGGAAGTGTCTTGGTGATGTTTCAACAAAGTCCCATTTGTCATCTTCAGGCTGGTATTTTTGACTTCGTGCTTCTAGGAGCAATGTGTGATCATAGCTGTTTCTTCCTTTTAACTGCTCGTGGGAGTATGAACTGATTGGGTGGGAGCTTGGCTGTCTTCTGATTGGGTGGAGGTGTGTTCTGATTGGTTAGGGACTTGGCTATGCTCTGATTGGATGGGGGGTTGGCTGTGCTTTGATTGGCTGGGGGAGTGTTCTGTTTGGGTGGGGGCTTTGTTGTGCTCAGGTTAGTCTGAGTTGCAGGGGGATGGTGAGCTGCATTGCTGTTGTTTGGCTTCGCATTCGTGGTCATGCCTTATCTTCATAGTGGGTGTCAGTTTGCTTCATGTATGGATTGGAGGGGTTTAAAGTGGCTAATGATGCAGCTGCGGTCTGGCTTCTGGTTTGAGATCATGCCTCATGATCGGTGTGGGTTTGGATTTGCTTTTTGCATGGATGTGTGGTGGTGGCATCCTGTGTGGTTTTCGTGAGTGTGGGTCTGGTGTCATTCTTTGTGTTAGGGACTTCTTTGTCAATAAGGGCAGGTTTCCAAATGGCTGGTAGGCGGGAGGTATCATCTTGTTTATTCATGCTGTGTGGGCGTTTTTCTATCTTGATGGCTTCTCTGATTATTCTGTTATTAAAGTGTTCAGTTTTGGCAATAGTTCTGGTCTTTTTAAAGTCAATTTCATGTCCTGTGGCTTTAAGGTGTTGGACCAGGGAAGAAGTTGGTTCCTCTTTTTTGACTGAGTTCTTATGTTCTTCAATGTGTGCACTTATTCTTCTGTTGGTTTGTAAATAATATACACTCCTCGAACTCCGGGAGGAATATAAATCAGCCGTTTATCATTAAAAAAATTTAAAACAATAAAAGCAACTATTTACAATACTAAAATGAATTTAGCTTTCGCTGATCCACTGTCAGCATCTTCAGAGTAAAGTGTTGGGGTGGAGAGATCTCTTATAAACCTTGCTAACCTAGTTTCTTACTCATTGACCGTGTGATAGGGCCATAATTGCCTTAATTTTCCCACCTCCCCTTGTTTGTATTTTTATTTTGTCTTCATTGCCACAAATTTATTTTAGAAGGAGGGGAGGTGTAGTTCTCAGTTAGCCAAACAATTCATGTATGGGGACCAAGGTCATTGCTAATAACATTTTGATGGGCTGGAGAACTGGGAGGAGTGCCCATGTTTTCTAACAATTGGTGAATGTGATTTATGACAGCAAATTGGGGTGGGAATTACAACTTGCAACTTTGTAACCAAGGGGAGGAAAATTTGTCTTGGGTTCACCTTTGTATGTGACGTTATTTTGTAGCCAAATAACAATGTTCTTTTAGGAAGAATTCCTTGCCTTGAAGTTCTTTTAATTGGTCTCATCTATCGGAACTATGACACAGATTTTTTTAATAGGGTCACTCTCAAATTCAATATGCTATAAACTCAGCTTTGTGCATAAACTCAAATAGCTGACACATCCCATGAGAAAATGTACATTCCTTGAATGTTTCCAAGTTATTTTGTTTGGAAGTGACCTTCAAGGACAGGTATCCCATCATTTTGTTCCAGATGTCAGTTGTACAATTTCAGTAAGCACATTTGGCTTTAGTTGATATAAAAAACTAGATTTGAACGTACTTTGAAAAAAATGTGCAAAGAGTTGATGCCTTAATCACCGGTTCAGGCTTGGGGATAAGGTATGGAATATATTTTAGTAATGTTATGGATGTTTGTTGTTTCTATCTTTCAAGGAACAGATTATTCCTTGGTAACATAGTTCTTATTGCATCATTAACTAATATTAACAGTATTAAATGTACATGCTCACTCTTGTAGCTTCTTCTACAATGTACAATAACATCAAATAACATTGTTTTTTATTTCCACAGTAATAGGGAGAACAATTTTTTTTGCTGACCGCAAGGGGAAAAAAATTAAATAATTACAAGGATAATTACATTCTGTTTTTTGTACATTTAAAAAGAACTGAAAAACCATAATGATGAAAAGAGTTTCTGGTGTGGGGTAGGGGAATGGAAGGAATTTGCATATCTAAAAAAGGCAAAACTAGATGGAATTACTGTGAATACAGCAAATAGAAACAAAATGTTAGAAACCTAGTCAGCAATATTGTAGCATGATTGCACTGTTGGCATAAAGGAAACTAAAAAGCCAACATTTAAAGTATTTAGCATATACTGTATTAGGAAGCTTACAATACACAATCAAAAAATGTAAAAATTTAGAAGCTTTATCCATCATCCAAAAGAAACACACTTTGCTCAGGATTTGGAAAACTATAATCATTGGCTTGAAATAAAACTCCTATTTTTTAAAAAAATATATAATTTTACTAAAGTCTTAAAAACAAAGGTAAAAACTAAACACAAATTGATATAGAGTAAGGGAAAAAACAAAAAGAAATAAATAAAAAAGAGCTAAAATGCAAGAAAGAAAAAGAAAATAGAAAAGAAAGAAAAAGATACAAAGAAATGGTTGATAATCTTGTTATAATTACAATTTTATATCCTGCTCCATGGTTACAACACAACTCTTTTCTTTTTATAATCTAACCTATCTAATCAAAATGATAAATCATAAATTCATTTTTTTCTACCAAAAAAAGTTTATAAGGGGATTTCAGTTAACAATAAATGTTTTTCTCTCTAATCAAACCAGTCAATTTGGCCATTTCAATAAGTTCCATCATCTTCACCAACCATTCCTCTATTGTAAATATTGCAAAATCTTTTCACTTTTGTGCATATAATAATTTTACTGTGGTAATCATTTACAAAACCAAAGCTCTATAACTTTCTCCCCCAACTATTTGTCCATCAGTCCCAAGAGGAAGACTTCTCAATTTCATACATGGGCCCTTGGTGCTCTCTGAGCTTGGTTGTTTCCTTGCAGACATTTCGTTACCAAACTAAGTAATATCATCAATACTAGAAAGGAGTGGGATTTGCTCTCATTTTATATACTAGTGGCTTGCCCTGTCAGTGTTTTGGGAATGATCTTGGTGGTTCCTTGATTAGGCTATTGTTTACTGTTAGCTTGTTTGTCTGAGTTGGCCATTCAATTGTATATTTATTTTTAATATTCTCTGAATCAATGTATATTTTTGAATCTAAACTTTTCTAGTTTTTTTACACATCCATCAACTGGGTCCTTCTTGTTATTTAAATTTCCAACATAAATTTGAAGCACCTTTATACATTCTAGACAACTTCTCTGGTGATATATACTAACACTATATCATTTTACTTTTATACATTTCTCTTTAATATTATAATATGTAAATTTCAATCCTTTCAACCACATATTTTGCCATTGTTCAATATATGATACATACATTGTTTATGTCTTTATCATACATAATATAACTAAAATTGAACCCACTTTATGAGATATTCTTTCACTTGTACTTCTCTTTCAAATTTCAGTTAAAGATTATAGATTTTAGAAACCATTTGTACATAACTGTATTTCAAAATCCATCTCTCAGTGTTTCAATAACATAAACTCTTTTGTCTACTTTAAATTTTTCTGACAATTGTAAATATAAAAATCATTGGCAACTATAGCCTTCTGCCAATTGTTCTCATTATTTTTTTTTATTCTCTGTTACAAAAGTCTAATATCTATATGGTGCAATAGTTAGAATGTGGTATTGCAGGCTAACTCTGTCCACAGCCTGGAGTTTGATCCTGACTGGCTTAAGGTTGACTCCGCCTTCCATTCTTCTGAGATCAGTAAAATGAGGACCCAGATTGTTGGGGGAAATATGCTGACAAACCGCTTAAAGAGAGATATAAAGCATTACGGAGTAGTATATAAGGCTAAGTGCTATTGCTATAACATTAACCATTTGTGTTTGTCTAATATTTCTAATCTATAAAATGCTTCTTGTATGAGAGCCACAAAGGTGTTTTCAGACAACTGGTGTCTGTATCTATTTTATGTTCTCATATAGATATCTAAAATATATTGAAAGAATACAACTCTTACAGTTCCTACTGTTCTGCTGTGATTTTCTCAGCCAATGAGAAGAAAAGACACTTTAATGGCTTTTCAGTCTTGCTTTTGTTGTCCTGTGAATTGACTTTAACAATATATTGTACTAGTAAGGCAATGAATATAGGTGCTTTCTAGTGCTTTCAATCTGTGAAAGAGGAACTGCTTAATTCCATTGCATGATAACATTACATCTTTCAAAAAAGATTATTTAAGTCTACCTGCTAACTTCGATATAATTTGAAATCTTCATACTTCAACCCAATCTAACTCACCTCACAGGGTAAAATAGAAGGAGGAAGAAGGGGTATGAGATATGTTAGCCACCTTGAGTTATTTTGTAAAGATAATAAAGGTGGGATTAAAAAAGATGCCCAAGTTCAGAGTTCAGATTTGTTAATTTGTTTGAAATTTCTTAGTAATAATGAAATATGGAGATTAAAATCAGTATTCTATAACCTTGTTATTTTGCAGATACATGTTTCTCTTCTGTCATCTAGTTTCCATTTTACAGAGATGTCTTTAAAAGCTTTGATAGGTATGGAAACAGTTTCATAATGTTGACATAATAAACATATTTCATATTATTTACACAACTGTGCACTTTACACTGTGAAAAACTCACTTGAGAATGAAAATAAAAGCCAATTACACTCAAACATTATCCTTTTAATAAAAGTTCATTTAGCAATAGAGACCAACGAGCAATTAATTCACACTATTATTTATATTATATTCTCCAGCCACTGAAGATGTTCTTCTGTAACCACAGACTGATTTGATCTCTGAGTAGTTTGTTGGGGCCCTTCTCCAAAATATAACAGCTTGAGTCAAGTAAAAAAATAAATAACTTGATTTGATTTAAATTAAATTAACATTAAATGCAGTTTATGTTATTCATTACTCTCCATTTCCTTAATATTTCCCCCTTGTGCCATATTAAAAGTTACAATTTGGTAACAAGTCTGGGAGATCAAGTGTGGGGTCACCACCAAGATTTGAAAGAGACCATATGTGACCCTGGGATATTAGGGTTAAATATCACTTCATCAGTCTAAGAATACTTATATGGTGAGAAATATATTCTAGTCACCTTAATGAGAATTATTGCTGAGCAAATAAAACAAATATAGATGATAAATCAAATAGGGAACTGCCTTTTTTATAAGAACAGATTTGTTAGAAATACTTCTCCATTTTTATTCATCTTTTGCTTTCTTAAATGAATGGGGAAATGGCAATCTGTTATATGTATTTTTCATTTCACCATTTCAGGCCACAATCTTAAGAATATATAGTATTCAAACTAATTTCAGAAATATATTCAGATTATGTTTTCCTAAATTGTTAACATTGCTTCCAATTGTAAAAAATCTGTATCACTCAAGTGTAGTATTTCTTCACCTTGAAAACTTGAAAATGTGTGGAATTCCCAGAATTCCCCAGCTAGCGTGATTGGCTAGGGGATTCTGGGAGCTGAATTCCACACATGTTCAAACTGCCAATGTTGGGAAATGCTGCTTTTGAGACTCAAATATAGGTTGAACAGCAATTCTGATGTTACAATGCTATTATAGCCTAGTTTAGCATTTAGTCTGAATTATATATATAAAGTGGTGCTAGGTTCTTTTTTAAAAAAAAAATCAACAAAACATATACTTTCATTTGATAGAAAAGACATTTTTGTTTTGAGCAGCAGAAGCTGTTCAAAGAAGAAAGAATCCTTGGTGAAATTCTAAGGGATGGATTTAACACTTAGTGAAAGTTGTGTGTGACTATGTTGTCTTTCATTCTATTTAATGGTCTTCAGCTATCCTGATTTCCCTCCCTGTATTAAAACCAAACAGAAATAAAAAACAGCTGCTAGTCTGGAAAAATGAGATTTAATATCTGTGGTTTAGAATGTTGTGAGTTTTAGCATGTTATGAGAAGCTGTCTATCATATTAAACTATAATATGGCTTATTTGTTTTGACATAGTAAATTACAGTATGTCACCATAGGATTGTATTTCGTTAACCTAAGTTTGGGGTTTACCATGAAAGTTTTTTTTTTTTTAAAGAGAGAGATTATAGAATCAGGGAGTAACATTAATAGCAACAGCATTTTTTTTGCCCTTTTCAAATATCAAGGAAATTCAAAAACATCACTAAAAGAATTTCCACAACAAATTCTTGGAATTTGGAATGCAGTAGAAAAAACACAAGCATTTTTTGTGAGAGAAGAAAACTTGAGAGTTGGAAAATGAGATTCAGCCGAAAATTAATTTAAACGCATCTAAAAGGCAAGGAGCCACCAGGAAGCAGGTGATATATAAATATTTATATACATAGTACACACATCACCCCACTTCCTGGGTTCGCTTCTTGTTATATTGAATGGCAAAATTACAAGAAAATATCTTCCTTAGGTGAAGCAAATACAAGGACCATCTTATGATGAGTATCACGCTTAAAGATCCCTTGCAATTTCTTAAAAACATTTCTTCCCTTGCACCTCTCAAAAATGCTTCTACTTTTCTCTCTTACTCTGAGGATGCTTGAGATTTTTGACTACATTTCTTTTGGGGTTGCTTTTTTTATTGAGGTGGTCAAGTACACTTCTTCTGATATTGTTTTTTGTTACATTTTTCCATCACTCCAAAGACCTTTTTGGATTTATGAGAGCTTCCCTTGTGACTTTATTCAAACATGGTGACCAGGGAAGCTGCAGACTGCAAGTGAGGTGACTGGAGTGCTAAAGACTGAATATTCATGCACACACTCTGGTTACCAAAGTTCTATTTTGAATGAAAATTCAAAGGCAATTAATCTTTCATCCAAGTAAATGAGAACTGGAGAGAAAAAAAAAAACGGGGCATGGTTTGAACCTTTCTGTTCAAGTTGGTAACATTGGAGCTGAAAGGAGCCATTGTACCTGCTAACTTCCCTGACTTGATTGACTTGAAATACCTCTTTATTCATTCCCTCACAGGTATTCACTTTAAGTACCTGCACAATTAGGGTGGCCTTTATAATACTCTAAAAAAGAAAGAAAGATAGTGTCTCTAAGCAAGGACATTATGAAAGACAGGAAGATAGTAACGTTAAAGATTTTACACACATACTGTACATATACACAGAAACACCTAAATTAAAAATAGCCATTTAATAATAAAGAATAATGTTAGAGTTTAAATGCTAAAGGCTGTGGAATTCCTTGAAGAAGAAGAATTTATAGCTCTCTACTCTCCCTTCCCAGCAATATTCTCTGACCTGTTTTCCTGTCTTAGCTGCTTTGTAATACTTTTTTTTATCCCCACTCATCTGCTGAAGCTTTCCCCTAACCCCAGTGTATAGTAGAAAAAGGAATTCCACAATCCAAAGCGGTGTTGAAAGAAAAAATTTCATCAGAGTCCAGTTCAAACTGGGAATAATCAAAATGGAGACTGCTTTAGAAAGAAGGTTGCAGTTTATTGAAGAGAATTGAGTCAGAAAGAAAGATGGCTCTGGAAAAACTGACCACATGTAGCAGGGTGTGGTGGGTTTTTATACCTTCTGGGGCTCTTGAGGTTGTTTCCTGTTTCTGTTTGAGGGTTTGTATTTCCTGTGTCATGTACTTTGACCTGAGTCTGTATGTGCCCTTTTGGTATTGATGGATTAATCCTATTATGTCTCATGTCCTTAGAATTTGGGTGGGGGTATGTAGATTTTAGTATCTTTGTTTTCCTAATAGCTTCCTGGCTCCAACCTTCCTGAATGGATTATTATATCTACATTTTTAAAAGCTGGCCTCTGCATAGTTTCTGCTTGGGGGAGAGAGGCTGGGGCTGGTTTTTGTCTTTTTTAAGATCTTCTCCATTATTCCTTTGGGAGAATGTATTCTGCCTTTTTAATATTTCTCCAAATATTTCTTTCTCTGGATTCTTCCCACAATAGCAGCAATCAAAGAAAAATAAGAACAAAAATGAAATAAATTTTGTAGCACCGTCTCCTATTGCTGGAATGTGAGCTTGAGTTGTGTGCCGGGGAAAAAGCTGTTTCCGTCCTCTCTTGGGAGTCAGAATAATACAACAGGCATTAACAGTAAATTAAACTTTATTAAAAATAAGAAAAGAGAAGATGTGAAACTTCTTATTCCATTTTAACTAGGCTCCTGTGAAAACAATCATTGATGGAGAAAATAATCCTACAGGACCACTAAAACCACAGGCAGTATCTTAAAAATAATCTCCCAGTAAGATTGAAGCAATTCACATAAGAGGGCTGAGCAGACTGCAAGGGTTTAACAGCCTTCTCTTGTTTGGAAATATTCTAGTGTAATGAGATTCTGTACTGCATGGAAACAGACCAGGTGCAGAGAACATGAACGTGAGAGACAATAATATCATATCCAAAAATCTCAGGGACATCACAGCATTTAACTATCAGATACCTATGAAACAGAGCATGAATCCTGACAGAAAATTTTAGCTGAATTTGTTTGCCTTTACACAAACAACAGCTCTTTGAATTAGAGGTTCCTTTTTGATTCGCTTGCTTTTAGCTTTTCAGTTTATCCAAGTTTACTTTAAGATTCAGGGGAACTGATAAAGCCTCGCTCATCTCTCTCACCTCCCAGCTCTGTCTTATGTTTTCCTTCCCCAGAGATTTTTATCTTCCTCCCATTTGGCTTGGATTTTAAAATGACATTTTCCCCTCCCCTTTAACATAAGGCTATCATATTTCGGCTGCAAAAAAATCTGGATGACCATTACATGGCAGTAAAGAGATAATACTACCTCATGTCTGCTGCCATCTAGTGGTTGTCCAGATTTTGCAACCTAGCAAATGATAACCGATAGCTCTACAAGAAAAGCAATAGTAAGAGAGCCAATAGAAAAGATGGGCAAAAATGATACCAGCAGAGGATGGTGGTGAAAGCAGGGCAAATTTTTAAGAACAGTCAAATATAATGACTGTTTGAACAGAGGTAAAATGCCTGAGCAGAATCCTGTCTGTAGAGACTTTTTCACATCCTACAACTTTAATATTATAAAGACTGTACTCACCCTGAACTCATACACCTAGTCTATTTTCTAGATCTCCGGCATGTGGCCTTTGCTACAAATAATTGACAGACCCAAAGCCTCAAAGCTTATCAAGTATTAATTGAGAGTAAGAACCACTTTAATAAATCACTATAGGCAGGCCGATTCACAGAGGTCACCATCTGCTTATTAAAGCTTTGCTTTAAACTCTGGGCAGTGGAAGAATTTGTATTGCCTGTTTTTTTTCCCTTTAGAAATTGGCTCTGTCTCCTTTCCCTTTATAAACTATGTAGTATGGATGAACTGAGGTAATTTCAACATCTTTGGTGAAAGTATGCTTTATGTTCTTATTAATAACACCAGCCAGGCAAGACAGCCCCATCAGGTGCTAATGACAGCAACAGCCATTTGAAGAAGGGTTAATGTGTGAGAAAAATGACAATCTTACAAATGTTATTCTAGGACCTTAATAATGGGAATTGAATGCAGAAAGTGACAGGTTTAAGAATATATAAGTCCAATTGCACCCACTAATTCCTTTACCTTAGGGACTATTTCAAAAATAGATTTATATACCTTCTGAGTCACTGTGCCAGTTGCAGCCCTGAGAAAAATAATATTTCCTGCAATCAGGGCAGACATTTGAGGAAATAATAATGTAGATGCTTCTGTGTGGGAGAACAGGAACAAAATTATCTGCAGTATTTCCTGTCTTTTATGTACCTGTGAAAGAGTCAATACAGAACTTGCAGCATGACTTTCTTTGTGTGATTCCTTTGTATTATGCCGACCTTTAATTTTAACAGTGCTTCAGTATCCTGCCAGATTTACAGGGGCATCAAAGGACATAGGAATAGGAGAGGGAATGTAGGGAAATGTCTATGTCACAGAATTAGGATGCAAATTCTGCTCTTTTTATATTGCATTATGACACTGCATGTAAATATATAAGAGGTGGAGCTTGTGTCATGTTACATTTGATGACTCTGGATTCAATGGACATCTCTATCAGAGAGTGCAGAATCACAGAAATTGACAAGTCTCAGTCTTTTCTTTATTTTCTGTCTTGCACATTAATTTCTTAGAAATATAAACATTGTGTGGATTAGGAGTTGAGTATGGTTTTAAAACTGAAGGAAGAAACTTCAATAACTTGGACTATGCTGATGACACTACCTTGATAGACAAAAATACAAGGATCTGCAAGCCCGAATACTAAACAGTGAAAAAATTGGACAAAAATTAAACATGACAAAGACTAATGACAATTGGTAGAACAAGTGGTCTTAGAATTGGCATTAAAGATACCAAAGTGGTAGATAGCTTCTGTCTATTAGGATTAAACTTTAATAGTAAAGAAACAAGTAGTGAAGACATATGCCATAGATTAACACTTGAAACAGCAGCCATGAAGGCCTTGGAAAAGATATTCTAATGAAGTGATGTGTCTATACCTATAAAGAATAGAATCATGCAAACCATAGTATTTCCTGTGACACTCCATGAAACCTGAAGTTTTTCAAGAAGCAGGTTAGGAAGAATATTGATGCATTTGAACTTCAGTGTTGGAGAAGAGTCTGAAAATACCCTGGATAGCCAAGGAATCAACAAATGGATAATCAAACAAATCAACACAGAGTTCTCACTTGAGCTACAAATGACTAGGCTCAAATTATCCTACTTTGAACACTTTATGCAAAGACATGGAAAAGATGGATGGCTTCAGTTATAGTGGTGGTAGTGATGCACTATTGGAACAATTGCACTATTGGACCAGGTTAGGGACAGAACATAATGGAGAAAATATATCTATGTAGTCACTAGGAATTGAAAATAACTTCATACACATAATCAATAATAAATCAATCTTTTCTTTCAGACTTTCTTTTCATGTTTACAAGTAAAATTCTAATTTTGTTTTTATCTTTCATGATTATTTCTTGTAACAAAATGGATTCTATTGATCTTTTGCTAAAAAAGTGACCAATTTCAAATTAGGTCCTTCTTTAAATTATTATTATAAAGTTTACCCAGGTATGTAATATTTATTTATTTTTCTTACAGAACTCCAGCTGGTATACTTGTCAGTGTTTTTAAAGACAAAGTAATGAATTTATATATACATTCAGAATTGCCCTCTATTATTAGATATACTTGCCAAGATGTTAGAATCAGAAATTAGGGATATATTTTGTGTATGTGCTGCACAAAACATTTCATATTCATTTATTTACACTCATTAAACCAAACATTGGATATGAATCAATGAAGACCACCTAAAGGCTGCTGGATAGATTTTCAGACAACTTCCAAATCAATGCTTCAATATAAAACATTGATCCAGTATAATGAAGCCTGTCCTAAATCCAGCTTGTTCTATATACAAAATTTAATTCTTCCCATTACAGGAGATTTTGCATTTGTTTTGCAGCCATTATTGGTCAAATGAATTAGGACATAATTAGCTGATTTGTTTTATCTCCTTTTTGTATATGAGGACAAAAATACTATTTATCCATCAATGAGGGTTCTATCTTATGGAACTGATTAAGCTAAAGAAAGTTGAGAAGGCCTATTATTCTGGAAAAAATAGGTATTTTTGATGACAACATGCTCTTCCAGGTGCATTATAGCTATAAAATATAGCTCAGATCAAGTCCTGCTAAAGACAGGGTACAGACTCCTGGTTTCTCACAATGAACTGGAAATTATGAAAAAAAATTTCTTTATATGCTGGTGATATGATGTTGCTTTCAATCTTGAAAATTGGATTGTGTAGACTCTTCAAAATTCTGTAGATGAATTCTGACTGAATTCTGTAGATCTAACTCATTTGAAATTAACTATTCCAAAATCAAGAGGTTCATTTTTGCAAATCAAGAGAAAGAACACAAATGGCTTCTTGACCGTGATGAACTTGAATAGGTAAGTTGGCCTCACCAGCAATTAAGAACTTTAAATAGAAAAAGAAAGAGAAAAATAATCCCCTAGTTACTATGCTTCTAATACTGGGTCTCATGTTGTGAAGTTACTTGCTGCTTGCTGGCAGATTTTGAGTAATACAGACTCTAAGTAAGATAGCAAGTTCTGTTTAATGTAGTGACAGCAAAGAAGCTAAGAAATAAAGTATTGGCAGCATGGCAACAAAATGTGCAGTAAAATGAGAAGTGATAATTTGGTTCAAAATTGGTGTTAATGAGTAGGCAATGAGATAAAAGGCTGAATTTGTTGGGCTGATCACTTTTATCTAGTTTTTTAAGATGTCAAAGTTATTTAGAGTTTGCTGAAATCATAATATTGCAACAAAGTATTATTAGAAATGATTATTTTATCCCCCTCCTGCAAACCCAGCACTCACAATGGGTCTTAGGTTCAGTACAGATGTTAAAGCTAAAGCAAAATTTAAGAGGAGGGGGGCAACTTTTATGAAGTAGATATCAATAATGTAGAAAAGGGAATGCTAAAGGTATGACTTGTAATACTTTTATGTTTCATGCACTTATTTAAAGGTAAAAGACTCACCACTTAAGGTAAATCTCAATTTCACCCCTAAACAAATCCATTTTCTTTTACCATCAACAAGCAATAGCACATCTTAAACCTGATGAATTAAGAGCACAACCTTGAGCCTTTAATACTTTCACTGAAGTCAGAAATGTAATATAACTTTTCTCATTCCTGCATAGCCATCTTCACTTGCTAAATGGTCCTCACTTTAAAATTATGGCTCTTATTCCTTGTTTGTCTTCAAAAAAGGCAAGAGTATGAGTCATTTAGATGTTGCCTAAATTTGATTTAAAAATTTGTTTATTCACTTAAATTTATATTATACCCATCTCACTGTTGCATCACTCTGGGCAGCTTACAAAATGTTAAATAAGTAAAACAAATAATACAAAATGATTAGAATTAAAAAGATCAAATAAGAAACTAAAAACGAAGAGGATGAGTTACTGTACATGGGGGTAGAGATCTTCTCTCTAGTGTGTCATCCACCCTCAGCATAGAGTGCCCTTATTGGGAACCCAAGCCAGCTGGAAAAGCCAGGTTTTAAGGCTCTATCAGAAGGGAGGTCTGTGACTTACCTCCAACAGGAGAATATTCTAAAGGATGGGACTGCAATAGAAAAAGCTCTTCTCTTGGATCCTGCCAGCTGAAATTCTAAGGCATGCAGGGTACAAAGTTGGCCTCTTCCACTGGAGTGAGTGGGATGAGCCAATCCCATTGGGTGTGATGGCTCCTCATCACACCAATTCTCTGTGGGACAACTTGCTACAGGACAATTTAACAATTCTACTTAATTATTTAAAATAAATAAAAAATATTTTCATTTTTGCCATTCACGTTTCATTCTGTCTCCCCTTTTAATCCTTTCTTTAATGACTCTATTCCACTATTACTTTGATACTAGTGTAACTCTTATCCTGCAGCAAGTTGTCCTGCAGTGAGTTGGCCATGGTGAGTTGGCTGTGGCTTGTTGGCCACAGCATTAATTAAAATTTCAAGAAACCTATCATGTAAATTGTATTATGGTAGGTGTTATGAGGACATCTTGACCACCCTAAATAAACACAGTTTTTAATGAAAATTGTATTAATGTAACCATCTTTAAAAAAAAATTAATTATCAAATTATCTTGATATGGATATTTGCCACTCTATTGTGCTTGTCGTACAGATATATTTGGTGAGTATTAGCATGGCATTCAAAGTGTAATTAGAGAAATAAAATGATTATATTTAATGCATGAATGCCATTTTGATTCTTTATTATGGCCAGATTCATGTTCACACATTACACAAACAAGGCAGGTACACAAATAAAAACTGAGAAATAATGACATAATTGGATGATCTAATGTGAAAAAGAAGTAAAAATAGTCTTTTGTAAACTGCTCAGCTTTTGCAAACAGAAGGTGGTGCTGTTGATTAGCATCAGCCTATAATACAGAAGCTTTTATTTTTTTCCCAGAAAAGAGTCGATCAATTTGCTATCACTGCAGTCATTCTTTATTGAACTTAAAAGATGCAACCATCTGGAACTTATTCCAGGATTTGACTTCAGTTACTTTATTGCTTAACAGTGACCCACAGAGAGCTTTAACCATGTTATTTTCCCATTTTTAATGTACAAATCATAGAAACAGCCAGCAAAAATAATGCAGAACAATGCAGCAGACAGTGTTGTGCTCCAATAATTAAGTGATATTAAATAAACTGTTTTAAAAATATTCCTCCAAATCATTTCACAAGCTAGGAGAAACTGCAGCTCAACCACAGGAAGAATCTCAAATGTGAACTTAAGAATACTGATAGGAACAAATGGCTCCCAGGAGTACAAATGCCGGGTGGCCTAGTCTATTCGAAGAAGTAGAGGGGGGAAAATATGTAAGATATTCCTTGGAAATATAATTCTTTGCTCAATTCACACATTACTTAGGGGCTGGTTTTTCCATTCATGGGAGTTATTTATACCCACACAGGCACACTTTCTGAAATGTTTTTATTGCGAGATGGCAGAAATTATGGCTAAGTGCCTTGGGTGACTAACTCTAGAATCATGCAGTTGGTCATGAAACGGCTCCCATGAGTGAAAAACTAACCCACAGTAATATGTGAACCAACCCTTAAACTGAAATGCTCTTTTAATATGGTACAGCACTCCCATAAGGAGACATGGAGAATTAAAGCAATGAATTTACGACAAAGTATTATCTAGTGTTTCTTGTAGACTGGGAAAAAAAGGTACCCCAGATACCATAGCAATGACCAAAATACACAAGCAATACTGCTAATGTAATAGAAAGTCTCTTTTATATTTAATATTTTCATTTCATTGCTTTTAGGTAGGTCTGGACTTTAGTAAACACTAATGTCTTAATAAACATTTATATTTATTTAACTAAACTTGATTTGAAGACAGATTTAGCCCTCTCAGCCTCCCACAGTGGGGCAGATTATATCACAGAGGGTTTGTGGAAGAGGGAAAACAGCTAAATAAGTCATCTGTTCTTTCTCTTCTCCCTTCTCCACCTCTTCTGAGGGTTGGGAAAGGAGCAGCCATGGATACCTGTCACCTCTAGCAACACATGGACCCATATCTCCTTTTCTCTAGAGATAGGGCTATAAAATAGGACAAAATAAAAAATAAGTGTTAAGATGTAAGGAACAAGTGAAAAAAAGGGGCAGGTGGGAAAAGCATGCCTTAGGAATGTAGAACTCCCACCAAAGTAAGGTATGGTTAGAACAGCCTTTCTCAATCTGAACACCTTTAAATTCAACTCGCCAAATTTTAGAGAGACCGAATAGTTTAATGGCCCAAAGAAAGCAAGAAAGTCAAAACCAATTCCCGGGCAAGAGATGGGCAGGAAAAGACCTCTGAATTAAGAAATAGAATTTGAGCTAAGGGGAGAAATATACAGAAAGAAATATGCCAAGTGAATAATAGGACTTCTTTTGTGGATGACTCTGTAGACTTTGATGAGCCAGTAAAAGGACTACTTGGGGGTCTATAAGATAGTTTGCTTGGCTTGAGAATAGAAACATTATTCTAGAAAAATTATTCTAGAGACTGGAAATAGGTGTGCTGGGTGTGAATAAGAAAGGGAGAAACAAGATGATGTGCATGGATGTGGATTGCTGCGAAGTGGAATAGCATTAGTTACCATTAACTATTGCAGGACCCAATGCTTTACCCCTCCCTGCCCTACCAGTAGTTAGGAACCTACTATGACTACCAATAACTACAGAGCAGAATTAAATATTCCTCCAGCAGAATGGAGAAAGCATTTCTTGTACATAGCCACTCACTCATGGGTTAGTCATGCATCCTATTTGTATCTGGTGTTGTATCTTAAAAATAATTATATATTGTTTGTAATAATCCAAAAAGCAACAGAAAAGTAATTATATTTCTGAAATGCTTCAGTGCCACTTGAGTTAATTCCTTGGTTTGAAAAGTATCCAAAATCTGCTTGAACAGAGGGATTTAATCAAAACTTCAAACAGAAGCAGCAGCATTTTTATTTGGATTGTGTCCAATTTTGGCCAATATATCTCAAGGAAAACAGTGGGACACAAAAAGCCACTTATTCAAAGCTGCAATGTATTAGAGTCTGTATTAAAGAGTTAAAATGAGTTTTTCTCAAAAGAAAATGGGTAAGATTCCATTTTGCCTTGTGTGAAATATGAGGGCAATTCAGAAATAAATTTCTGTTTGGTTATCAACGACAGATACTCACAGATACAGAACTTGTATTATACACATTAGAAAACTACAACATTACATTACTTTTTGACATAATTGCCATTCAAATTGATGGACTTGTCATAATGTCTTTACAAGGTTTGAAATTCCTTCTGCAAAAAAATCTCTTGCCTGGGAATGAAGACACCCTAACCCTGTAACAGCATTGTGAAGCGCATTGTCATCATTGAACTGGTGTGATGCAAGCCACTGTTTCATATAAAAAACTGGTTCATTTTCAATTGATTTAGCAGACAAATCAACTGCAACACAACCTTCTCTTTCCACTTCTCACTGCCTACTGAACTACTGCACACGGCGCCATAGGACGGCATCGCTATCCCTGCCTCTTTCTTGCACATGCTTAAATGGAGGTTTCTTTCTGAATTGCCCTCGTAACTGCAGGGCAGGGCATTTTATGCACCTGGCAGATATAAATGTAATGTTATATGCTTCATAATTTATTGCAAAGATATGTATACACAAATAATACAATCATGTATGTACATAGTGGATATATTCTGTACTCAGGTTGATATGATAAAACATGGCAAGCAAGTTTTCTATCAGATTTCTGCAAATAGGTCAATTACCTTAAGGTCATATCTTGGACAGTTCTGATTGACAAAAGTAGTGTTTAAAACCAGGACATTCAAGAGAGAAATTTCCACTGGACCTAATTTCATCTTGATATCTTGGAAAATATTCCTTATTTCACTGGAAGCTAGAGTACTAGAAGTTGAAGTTAGACCATTACCAAGTTAGAAAGCTTCAGGAACTGATGGAATACCCACTGAAATATGGCATGCAAGAGAAGTAAAGGTTCTACCCAAGCCATGCCAGCAAATCTGGGGAATTACACAGTGGGCAAAAGATTGTAAAAGGTCAATCAACGTATCAGTACCAATAAAAGTGATCTAACAGACTGAGCAAAATATTATAGATTATCCTTAATTTCACATTCAAATAAAATAATGCTTAGACTCATCCAATAAAAATTAGAGCCCTATGCCAGATATTACAGGCTGGCTTTAGAAAAGACCAAGAAATATTAGATATTATTGCTGATGCATGCTAGGTAATTGAGAAACCCAAAGCATACTCCCCCAAAATCAATCAGTGCCCCATCCAATTGTGTTGATCATGTCAAGCTATGGAATTTGCTTAGAAACACGGGAATCTCAAAACATCTCATTGTCTTCATGAATGGTCAGTTTGGGAAGTCATCTCTGGACAGTATATGGTGAAACAAACTGGCTTTAGGTTGGCAAAGAAGTGAGATAAAGCTATTTATCTTTCTTTATTCAACATGTATGCTGAATATACATTGAAGTAAACTGGACTGGAAAATGAGTGTGGTTTAAAATTGGAGGCATAAATATCAATAACTTGAACTATGTTAATAACACAACTCTGATAGCTGAAAATGCAAATGATCTGCCAGCTGCAGTAATAAAAGTCAAGGAACACAGTTAAAAATGAGACTAAGTTTAAATAGAAAGGAAGAGCAAAGTAATAACAACAGATATAGGAACCAGCCTTGGAACTGATAATTCTTTTATGGTATATTTCTCTCTTTTTGAATATTTCAACAGACAACATATTCAGTCTTCAGATGCTAATCAGGAATGTTCAAGAAATCCATTTTTTAAAGGATGAAACAGAGGAAGGTGGACAGGCTGTCATGCCACTAATTGTTTCAGTACAGTATTAACTTTTAAATAGTTTGGAAATTCGTCTGAATTATAAAACTGCCATAAAAAAAATGTATACTGAGCTCCACCCACCTTCCTAAATCAGCTAGGAAATATTTGACCAAAGGTATTGTTAATACAATTTCTCAATACAGTTAAAAATGCCTATTAAAATCAGTAAAATGAATATATTTATTGTTTTACTTAATTGTTATATGCCACTCAAAGTCACTTTTTTGACATACAAAGTTGATAAATAGATAGTAAAAATGCCAAAAAGTTTATTAGCAATCTGTTTAATATCTACATTGCTTAAAGCTTGGCTTGAATGCATTACACTGCTATATTAGTCAAATTATTAGAATTATTACTACGGAAATAAAAAATAAGTTACTTATTTTTCACCTTATGAGATCAAAATAATTTCACACCAGAATTTATTTCCATTGGCAGAAAGGAGGAGTTAACAATATAATTCTTGGTGATGTTCATAGTAACAGTTAGCATGCAAAGTTGAATCAAAGTTTATACATTTTTTCAAAACCTGATTGGGAAAAAGATCTGATTTGCTAAATTCTAACCTGAATGTTATTATATACTGTTTAATTCTGAGCTTGAATATGCACAGTAAATATTTTTATTTTGAGATTATTAAAATCTCAGAAAATGTTGAATTGCTGCTCTCTGAAATAAGATACCTTGGCAAATGAAATAGTTTTGAAAAAAGTCTAATATTTGTGAGTTCATAAACGTATTATAATATTTGAGGTATTACAGCTAGTGCTGCAGATATACCAGTTTGAGCTGTCAATTTTATTTTATTTTGATATTGTTAGAAAATATTTGTCAGAGATCGCTTTGAGGAATATGATTGAAAATAGAGCGTCAGAGTCTTTTAAAGAGTGCAATAAATGTTTCTGTTTCTCTCTATTCAAGATGGATTTTCTTACATGTGGTGGAAACCACTTGGGTTCCATTTGATTGTATTTTACCCAGCTTATTTTTAAATGTTTTGTATTGAGATACATAATTAATAAAACTAAACATGTCAAATACTTAAATATAAAATAAGAGAATGTGCAATCCATTAAAGTCCTAAGAACATCTGAGACACTTCTTCTCTGAGATCATTTTCATGCCTAGGGGGCTTGCATGATCATCTCTCCAAATATTCTCTTCATTATTTCCCTTTTTAAGACATTGTCTATTTAATTAATCTAAAAATTAATGTCATGGCCAGTTGTTTCCACATTTGGTGTTTATGAAATAAATAAAAAATCTCTGTTTGAAGTTCATACAAACTTTTTTATAAAAAAGTTTTTTATTTATTTCATACACATCAAATGTGAAAACAACATTAGCTTTTAGCTCTTATGGTCATTCTTTGAAAAGTAAATTAATATGTACTGTTAAATACTCAGTATGGTTATTGTTTTTTTTCCATGATAAATCTCCCTTTCTTTTCTTTAGTGCTGCAAAGCACTCTTGTCGTTTATTTGCCGTTAATGCTTATGACAAAAAATTAAATTACCAGTCATCTTTTTCCATACTTCTCTTCAATAAATTTCCCTCAAAGGATCTGTGCCGAAGAACAAACATTTAAATGGGACACAGACACCAGACACTTTACTTTTATACACAGCCCTCCTATATTATTCATTGTAATGCATTTTTAATGAAACAAAGAAAAGTAAAATGTATTCTAATTTCTGGAGCTAGACAGCCAAGTGATCTGAAGAATCATAAATTTGCCAATGCACCAGGAAAAAAGGAACAGCTCTACCTTCTGTTAACCTTTGAGCTTCTATGAATAGTTCATGAGAACTCTTTCTGGTTAGAATTTTCCAGCAATGTTCATCATGATGCAGAGGGGCCAAGAACCATTGTCCTTTAATAGATCTTCAATGCCATTCTCCCCTGTTTATAGAGATAAGGGACATTCACAAAGATAAGCTAATAAAAACAGAACACAAGTTATTACAATATTATTATGCGGTGTATGACTAGACATGAGGATGGCATGTTGAGTTTTCCACTCTTCCCCTGATCCAGCTGTTTTCTTTAGTCAACATTTTATCAAATAGTGAGATAAGTAAAGCAAGATGTTCAGGAAAGAAACTCTGTGCAAAGCAAAGGGGATTATTTGGAAGACTCAGTTGAAGAGCATCCCTGCAACGAAGCAGCAGCAATGGAAGCATTGCTACAGGGATCTGATATGGAAGTAATTGAACAATTAACAAAACAGTTTTAAAAAGAAATGAAAACAGAATGGGACAAACCTGCTGTGAGAGAATCTAAAGATTTGGCAGGTATGTCAGAGTAAATGAATAAACAATTTAAGAAATGTCTTAGCAATAGCAGATATTGCTAAGACAGACAGGAATGCTGACAATAGGGCTACAAATAAGACTCTTGAGATCAACAAGGCTCAGAAGAATATTTCTGAAATAAAATTTGAGTTGGCAGATTTACAGGATTGTAGCAGGAGGAATAATTTAAGGATTAAAGGAATGACAGAGAAAAGTGGAGCAAACAATTTGACTACTTATCTCTAAAATTAATGAAGTGCGCTGTGATATGAACTTAATGGATAAAAATATTGAACATTCTCACTTGGTTTACTTTCCTAGGAACACACTGAAATCTAGAGACATTTTCTAAGAAAAACAAATGAACTAGAGGAGATTAAATGGGACTGTGAGAAAATATTGTTTTTCCAAGGTATCAGTGTAGCTCCATTGCTGTGAAGAAAGGCATTAAAACCATTGTCAGAAAAACTTATGTAGAATGAGATTCGATACAAATTTCCTTTCCTTTCAATAACTGTTTCTATGCCACTCAGGACAAAAAATTGTTTCCAGTGTGACTGAAATGCAAAGCTTGTTGGCAGAGCTGTCTAACAAGAGATGAAGGAATCTATGATTTTTCCTTGAAACTGTGGAAAGCAAACTCAATACAAGTGGAAGATTAGATAAGAACACTGCATTGAGCTGTGGAGTAACAGAAATTATATTGAATGTTTTACTTTTTGAATCTTCAGATTTATAAAAAAAAGGAAAAAGGAGGGAGTTAAATAAGGGAAAAGAACTACATCAAACAATAATGTAGGTAAAACTATGGCTAAAGAATTATTATAATTAAATTTTTATATTGCATCACCGTCCAGTGATTATTACATTTAAATTAGAAGACATTATTCCACTTACTTAGAATTGGTGGTTTAATCATTTACTCTGCTAGAATGTAGCAGCAAAGCAATGACTAATCCAAACTTGGAGAATTTTTTTCAAGAAAATAATACAAATGAAACACCCTTCAGAACAAGTTGGGATGCTATGAATCCAGGTTTAAGAGGTGAGAATATAAATCTGATGGGCATGATTTATCAGCATAAAAAGCAGATAAACTTTATTTGTAAATTAACAACATTAATAAACTACAATAGAACTGGATCAGGTAGTATTTACAAACAGGTAAAATTAAAGGAGAGCCCACGTGTGCCATAGGTTCGCCACCACTGAGCTAGATCTTGCTGAAGTGAGTTCACCAGATTCATGACAGGGGAAATTTGCTAGAATATAAATATTCTAATTATATAGTCAGGGAACATATTTTGGATACTGAGAGGTATTACATAATTTGGGTACTTAATAATGGGGACAGTTAGGAAGCTGTGATATATTTTATGCCCTAACTAAAGGAAAACCTGAAATTTTGCAAAAAAAAAATCTTGTTTATAAATGAATAAAATAATTATAGCTGGGATGTTAATTTGTAATCCAGCTTTGGTTCAGAATTAGATTTCAAGGAAATTTGCTACCTTAGCAATTTATCCCTTTGGAATATAGTCAGGATAAAAGAATAATCAGAAAAAGGGTCCTAGATAGAAACTTCAGAATGAGGTTGTCTGTATTTGAATTCACAAAAGAGCTCAATTTTTTGTAGATGGGAGCAGGCAGATATTTAATTATTTTAGTCTGTTTTTTTTTTAATCTTAGTCTCCTTTTTAAAGAGCTTTTTTCAAAACCGGTCTTGATGTCTCTTTATTTTTAATTCTTAATGGAAGAACTAAAATCTTACTAAAGTCTGTTGTATGAAATAACTTGTCTTTGTAGCATAGGGGTCATAGAGGCAATTACATATGTGCTTTTCTATTGCTCCTATTACCTTGATTTTTCTTTTCCCGACACAGTTTACTGGTCAGAATAGAAGTTTTCTCATTGATTTTCTTCCTTTAGGAATTTTTTTTAAATCACATATAATGTTGCCAGGTTTTGCATTGTTGCAATTAAAGTTCTCCATTGATAATTATAGCCACAGAATATAGGTAGAAAGATTGAAGTTTCTTTTCTTTTAATCATTTCATAATTACTAATAAACCTCATGCTGAGGTCAGCCTTCTTAATTTAGACTTATTATAGTTTATTTCTTTTTATTCATCAGAGAAGTCTTGATCCTATGAAAGTTCTATTGCTCTTAAAATCATTTGGAAGTATAATTTGAAAAAAATATTTTTCTTAATATATTAATGTTTTTAGTTTACTAATTTTAATTGTTTAAGTAAGTTCAACTTTTACCAGTATTTTATTACCATATTATACCTTTTATAATCAATCTTCTTTCTTAGTTCTTCATTTTTGTATATATTATTTTGTTGTATTAATTACTGGTTAATCACCACATTAATGAAATAAATTTGATTGATTGATTAAATTCTAGGAAAAATAAGAATCTAATCACCAGCAATTTAATTTCATGAATATATGGAGGCAGTTAAGTCCAAATAAGCAGGAACATGCTTTTTAAATCAACCATATGGTACATATACTGGCTGGAACTATTTTTTAATATTTTGATAAATTATTGGTTTAGCTGTGAAATGTTATGTTGCAATCTCTGATCATGTATTAACTGTAATGTCACTTGTTTTATGGAAAAATGCTGCACTAAGTGGGAAGTGGTATTCTAATAAATCAATACTAAAATATCATTAGTTTATTTATCATCAACAAACAACTGAAATATATAGGCTTTTTTCTGAATAAAAAAGTTGACCAATATGTGAAGTGTTTGGGACGCACTGAAATAAAATTATTTGATAACATAATAACCTATGTCCCTAAAAGAGAAAAGAATGAGTATAAAGTATAGAAATTTTGAAAAGGAAGTAAAATAAATGTGGGTTTTATTACATTTTGAAATGTTGTCTTTTAACTATGTCAGAACTTCATAAATAATATGTTCTGAAGATGGAATATACATTGATATTTACGAAGATTTTTTGGAAACAGGGAGGAGAAAACTGGTAATCTATTGGCTGTTATACTTGAAATAATGGAATGTCCAGTTTTATTATTAATTTTGTTGTAATTTGTCTCAATTATGTCCAAGCAATCTTATTTAGAGATTGTATTGTGTTAGTAATATATCTTATATTCTTATTTATTTAATTAAAGTACACAACATCCATTTCCCAACTACTGGTTTACAAAGTAAAAGACCAGAAGAAGTATCAATGAAACAATATAACAATAAAGACAAAGGAGCAAAAAGCTCATTATTACAATTGAATAGCATTTCTACAGCAGCTCTGACAACCACACCAAATTTTGGAGTGGGAGCACATACGGCCCAGGAACAATAGATTGTGTATTTTGGTATAAGCCAGGGGTCTGCAACCTTGACAACTTGAAGACTTGTGGACTTCAGCTTCCAGAATTCCTCAGCCAGCAGCTGAAGCCCACATGTCTTAAAGTTGTCAAGGTTGCAGACCTCTGGTATAAGCAATTGGATTTTGCTGGGTACGGATAAAACATAGATACAACACTTAGATTAAAGTCTAGGCACACAGTGAATTATTTATCTTTTTTTTATTTTTATGAAAGGAAAACCCAACAGATTTTCTCTGTCAAACAACTTGCACATAGGTTATGCTATCCTGTGCCAGTGACATCTCATGATATTTTATTCCTACACTGACTCCCTTATCTGAATGGCGCACACCCACAAGGCTTTTGAATGAACACTGTTTTTCCTCTTTAGAAGCTTCTTTTCTTTAAAAATTACAAATTGTATCAAGAAGCCTTCAATAATACTTCTATGATACATGTGCTATACTTACCCTTTGGCAACTGCAGAGTGAGATTAACAGCAACAAGAACAAAGTCCAGCATGGATCTATGTTACCCAGTGTCTCAGAGCTATAACGCAAGCATTAATATGTAAAGCCAGTTCCCAGATCTTTCATTTATAGACTTCAGGGAAACATAGAATCATCGTAAATCATGTTTTAGTTCTATTTAAAATTGGGCTCTTGCCATCTAATATGCCATTCTACATTATGCCCTTTGGTCTTTCATTCCAAAAGAATATGTGTATGTTTGTGTTGACAACTAAGAAAATCAATATATGGTTGTGGTGGTGGATGCCATTTTTACTATAGCTACAGGGATAAACTGTAGCTATAGTAAACTGTTTTGCAATCAGGCAATAGAATTATATTTTTGAGCCATTTTAATTCTAATAGTTGATTTAGAGTTCCATACTATGGAAGCAAATTGAATTTGTAATTGTAAGCTACCCAGAACCTCAGAGGAGTTGACTCAGTGGTGGGATTCAGCCGGTTCGCACTACTTTGGCAGAGCCGGTGGCTAATTTTTTTGTTGCTCAGGCCCAGAATTGATTTTTTATAAATAAATGTTTAAAGCCATTCAGCTTCTAAAACACTGAACATGTAGAAAAAATATGAACAGTCAAACACACAAGCACAAAGAAAGCAAAATATGCCTAAAATAAATGGAACATTTACATAGATAGCACAATTACGATCAATCTATACTGAGGATACTTTCACAGAAGTCTACATGAAATCAGAAGTTGGTAGAACTTTTGAAAAGAAAATTAAACTTAGTTGAGGGAAATTATCAAACTTTTTTTTAATTTGTTGGATAATCTGGCTTTAATATGAATGCTACTCTGAAATTAATTTATACTGAGAATTATAGACCAATTTCTTTATTGAATAATGAAAGTATTTACATTAATATTGGCTCACAGATGCCATAGAGAGGAAGGGGTCGACCAAGCACCTGAAGGCAAAACAAGAAGTAATGGTTGGAAACTTATCAAAAAGCGATCCAAACTAGAATTAAAAAGAAAATTTTCTGTCATTAAAAACAATTAATCAGTGGAATTATTTGATCCAGAAGTTGTGGGAATTCCATCACTGAAGCTTTTAAGAAGAGATTGGACAGCAATTTGTCTGAAGTGGTAGAGGGTCTTCTGTTTGAACAAGGGATTGGACTAGAAAACTTCCAGGGTCCCTTCTGACTTGTTATACTATTATTGTTAGTATTAGTATTACATTTCAACAACAGAACAATGATAGAAACAAAAGGCAAAGGCTGATAGCACACTTTGATATTCATAGGAGGTTCAATAAGACCACCGAAATGTATCTTTAGCTTTCTTTCAGCAAACTGAGTGGGACATGTTTGTTTCTATCTTTTTTTATGCCAATCTTGATATTACTGTGCCTATTGAAGAGGAGAAAGAAGAGGCAATGTTCTTTCTAATTATTAGCCTTGGATGCTACATTCACATGTTAACTTTGCGTCCAAAACCTATTAAAGCAGTCAATGAGAGGAATTTAGCTCTTTTCCTCTACTTTTTTTTTTTTACTAGCCTCTGTCTTATTCCTCCTTTCTGTGACATGTTAAGGTGACTCTTGAGATGGGTTATATTTCAAAGGACTTGCATGCTGGCATTTTTGCACAAGCAAAGTCAGATTGGTATATATTTATTATGTCAGTAATAAGAGAACTGGGAGAAATGCTATTCTCCTGGGATTTCTTGTTAGATCTACAAACATACACTAATGTCATCTTTCCTTGCCACAGTATGTCCTGTGGGATTCTTCTTTTTCTTTTTCTCCAAATGTTATGGGTCATTAAAATAAAGTTATCTCATATTAACCATTCCTTTTAAATGCTTGATATAAGTCACAAAGGAATCTATTGCTTGGCAAAGGTCTTCCACGTTCACTAAGCAGCCCTAAACAGTAATACTGTTATAATTGCTCAACTTTATTTTAGTAACTGTAACCTAAGTTATTTGATCCATTCCAGATGTGTTAGGAGTACAAATACCAGAATTCCTAGAAAAGAATTTGTAAATAATCAGATTGAACTTATTTATGAAATATATTTACAGACATTTTTTCTTTTCTTATTCCATTTTACAATATAAACCATGATTATAACTATTATATCAGTTTTAAATCTATTGGTTTATTAAACTTTATACAATTCTGAGCCAGCTATTTTTTAGGTTATAACTATGGTGCAAGTGTATGTTTGTGAAAACCAAACAAAATAAAATCCTTCTAGAATTTCCAGTAAGTATTGCCCACCAAAGATACCAAATTGGGGAAGCCTGAAATAAACTAAAGTTCTAAATCATATATAGCAGTGCCACATCTTTTTGTGGACTACAAATTGCTAAATTAAAAAGGGAATAAATTGATCAATATTTAGGGACAAAGATTGCTTAGAAAATTGTGGGAGACTTACATATGATCAATGGTAATGAAAGGGGCACAGAAGGGAAAAAAAGCAATGGAAATATTTATTAAAAGCAGTTGTCTCTGTTAAAGGCTAATATTCTCATAGTAGACACTGTGACACACCTGTTTTAAAGTCTATATGTTAGTTATGAGAAGAATCTAGAACTGTTTTAAGGCAACAATGGTAAATTTTTGTCTCAAAAGATGGGTGCTAGGGGATTATGCTCTTACTGCATAAATCCTATTCTGGAAAACCAGAATACTACCCAGTTGAGATAAACAATCACAATCACATTTTCTTTAATATATTATTGGCAGGTTTTGTGTTTGTACCTATAGTTTTTTTTTTACAGCATAGTTGGTTCATGGAGCTTGGAAAAACGTAATGTGATAACCATATAGAATTTTTCACTACTTAGAAATGGATAAAAATGTATCATACAAGAAGAACTGACAAAAATGAATTAACTAATTATTTATCTGTATTCACTCTAGTTATTCACACTTTGGTTTCTCATCTTATTTGGTAAAATATTTCAAGAGTTTTACGATTCTGTCCACCTGTCTGTCATAATGTCACATTTTAATGCCAGTGTTGTATTCATTAGAGATAAACAAGCTCAGGAGAGTTTGGTAGCAATGAATATAAATAACATTTTGTCATCACATAAAAAAAAAAATCAAAACTAACAAGTTATGTTGCAGAACGGTTTGTGGGATGAGTGGGATTTTAAAAAATCAAGATGGTGACCATGATCAAATGATTAAAACTCAGCCCTATCTACATGAATTATGCAACACATGTAAAAAGGGGTGGGGCTTTGTAACAGCCAACATCTTGACTTTTTCATTAGCTCCCTCTCTTCCTTTATGTTAGAAGCCAGAACTCATATACAGAACCACACTGAATGACTACAAATTACTTTTTTTTTCCAGTTTGAAATTAGGGTAAAGGAATTTCAGATACGTTCCAGGAATGTCTTAGTTTAAATTAAACCCTGTCTCTAAGTCAAATGAATGACATGAAGAAAAAGGCATAGGATCTATTTATTTGGTTATTCTGTAGATTGTTTTATAATATTTTCCAAGCCATATGCTCTATTTTATTTATTTAACATTTCTAGTATTTAACTTGTAAAAATCGAATGACTGAGCAACAAACTAGAAACAAATATCCTCTGATCTGCCACATTGAAACATTTGAAATGAAAGATTTTGCTGAGCAATACAAATAAAAGGAGGCTTGAAAAATCAATTAAGAACAAATGAGATGAATTGTACCTTTATGAACAGCTGTGTTTACTAGCTCCTGTGTACACTAATCAAGAAATCAGATTATCCATGTTACTATAAATATATAGTAATGAGAAACCAGGATTAAATTAAAGCTAGAATCGGAGCAGAGACTGAATTAGTCTTAGAAAAGAAGTAGCCAGTACATCCTGCAGAAAATGATAGATTATTAAGAATTTCCCACACAAAGGTCAGTAGATTTTTTTCTGAATGAACCAACACAGCAACATTCCCATTTTCTTGTTATAAAATATTGTCCTTTTCTGTTAGCTTCTGTTTAGAAGCTAACAAGCTTCTAAAATGTCCCTTGATAAGCAATAAAAGGAGAAATCTGAAATGAATTTCCAGAATCATTCCTCTCTTCCTTGTCCTGAATGCCTGTAAGGAAAATTGTTGCTACTTTATTATTAATTTTCTACAAAGAATTAATAAGATGATGTGAATAACATATTCATAAGAAGTTGACAATGGATTAGATTTAGAAGATGCCTTGTCATGCTCAACAGGGCTTTTGACCTAATGAAAGATGGGGGAAGGTGATTTCTGTCAAATCTCTCTTTCTTTGTTCTCCTACCGGTCTGCCCTGGGAGTATGGGAAGTAATGTGTACACATGTGTACTGTGTGTTTGACTAAACAGCCCCAATGAAAATCAATAAAAATAAGTTCCTTTTTTGTAAATAACATATAGAAATAAAGTTCTGATCACAAGAAAAGGACAGCTATATGTCTTTTGTAGGATTTTGTAGGCTCTTGGCTGTATGTTGAGGTTGTTGTTAATTGCGAAGTCGTGTCCGACCCATCGCGACCCCATGGGCAACGTTCCTCCAAGTCTTCCTGTCCTCTACCATCTTCTGGAGTCCATTTAAGTTCACACCTACTGCTTCAGTGACTCCATCCAGCCATCTCATTCTCTGTCGTCCCCTTCTTCTATTGCCCTCAATCTTTCCCAGCATTAGGCCCTTCTCCAGTGAGTCCTTCCTTCTCATTAGGTGGCCAAAGTATTTGAGTTTCAACTTCAGGATCTGGCCTTCTAAAGAGCAGTCAGGTTGATCTCTTCTAGGACTGACTGGTTTGAACGCCTTGCAGTCCAAGGGACTCGCAGGAGTTTTCTCCAGCACCATAGTTCAAAGGCCTCAATTCTTTGGTGCTCAGCCTTTCTTATGGTCCAACTTTCACAGCCATACATTGCAACTGGGAAAACCATGGCCTGGACTATACGCACTTTTGTTGGCAGGGTGATGTCTCTGCTTTTTAGTATGCTGTTTAGATTTGCCATAGCTTTCCTCCCCAGGAGCAAGCGTCTTTTAATTTCTTTGCTGCAGTCCCCACCTGAGGTGATCTTGGAGCCCAGAAAAATAAAATCTGTCACTACCTCCATTTCTTCCCCATCTATTTGCCAGGAATTGAGAGGGCCGGATGCCATGATTTTGGTTTTCTTAATGTTGAGTTTCAAGCCAACTTTTGCACTCTCCTTCTTCACCTGCATCAAGAGGCTCTTTAGCTCCTCTTCACTTTCTGCCATTAGCGTGGTATCATCTGCATATCTTAAGTTGTTGATATTTCTCCCGGCAATCTTAATTCCAACTTTTGTTTCATCTGGCCCTGCCTTTCTCATGATGTAGTCTGCATATAAGTTAAATAGGCAGGGCGACAGTATACAGCCTTGCCGGACTCCTTTTCCAATTTTGAACCAATCAGTGGTTCCGTGTCCGGTTCTCACTGTCGCTTCTTGACCCTCATATAGGTTTCTCAAGAGACAAATAAGATGGTCTGGTATTCCCATCTCTTTAAGAACTTGCCACAATTTGTTGTGATCCACACAATCAAAGACTTTTGCATAGTCAATAAAGCAGAAGTAGATGTTTTTCTGGAACTCCCTAGCTTTCTCCATGATCCAGCGTATGTTGGCAATTTGATCTCTAGTTCCTCTGCCTCTTCGAAATCCTGCCTGTACTTCTGGTAGTTCTCGATCCACATACTGCTGGAGTCTAGCTTGTAGGATTTTAAGCATAACTACTAGCATGTGAAATGAATGCAATGGTGCGATAGTTTGAACATTCTTTGGCATTGCCTTTCTTTGGAATTGGAACGTAAACTGACCTTTTCCAATCCTGTGGCCACTATTGAGTTTTCCAAATTTGCTGGCAAATTAAGTGTAGCACTTTTACTGCATCATCTTTTAAGATTTTGAATAGCTCAGCTGGAATATTGTCACCTCCACTAGCTTTGTTGTTGCTCAGATTTTCTAAGGCCCATTTCACTTCACATTCTAGGATGTCTGGTTTGAGATCAGTGACCATCTCATTGTGGTTATCTGGGATGTTAAGTTCATTCTTGTATAGTTCTTCTGTGTAGTTTTGCCATCTCTTCTTAATCTCTTCTGCCTCTGTTAGGTCCCTGCCATTTTGATCCTTTATCATGCCCATCTTTTCATGAAACATTCCCTTCATATCTCCAATTTTCTTGAAGAGATCTCTGGTCCTCCCTATTCTGTTGTTTTCTTCTATTTCTTGCACTGTTCATTTAAAAAGGCATTCTTATCTCTTCTAGCTACTCTCTGGAATTCTGCATTCAATTGGGTGTATCTTTCTCTTTCTCCTTTGCCTTTCACTTCCTTTCTTTCCTCAGCTATTTGCAAAGCTTCATCAGACAGCCATTTTGCTTTCTTGCATTTCTTTTTCTTTGGGATGGTTTTAGTTGCTACCTCTTGTACAATGTTGCGAACTTCCATCCATAGTTCTTCAGGCACTCAGTCTATCAGATCTAATTCCTTAAATCTATTTGTCACCTCTACTGTATATTCATTAGGAATATGATTTAGTTCATACCTGAGTGGCCTAGTGCTTTTCCCTACTTTTTTCAATTTAAGCCTAAATTTTGCAGCAAGAAGCTCATGATCTGAGCCACAGTCAGCTCCTGGTCTTGTTTTTACTGACTGTATAGAGCTTTTCCATCTTTGGCTGCAGAGCACATAGTCAATCTGATTTCTATGTTGACCGTCTGGTGATGTCCATGTGTAGAGCCGTCTCTTGGGTTGTTGGAAAAGAGTGTTTGTTATGACCATCATATTCTCTTGACAAAATTCTATCATTTTGTACTCCAAGGCCAAACTTGCCTGTTATTCCGGTTATCTTTTGGCTTCCTACCTTAGCATTCCAATCCCCCATGATGATAAGGACATCATTTTTTGATGTTAATTCTATAAGGTGCTGTAGGGCTTCATAGAACCGGTCAATTTCATCCTCTTCAGCATCAGTGGTTGGGGCATAGATTTGGATTGAACCATGTGATATTGAATGGTTTGCTTTGGATTCAAATTAAGATCATTCTGTCATTTTGGGGATTGTATCCCAGTATTGCTTTTCCTATTCTTTTATTGACTATGAAGGCTACTCCATTTCTTCTGAGGGATTCTTGCCCACAGTAGTATACCTGATGGTCATCTGAGTTAAATTCACCCATTCCTGTCCATTTTAGTTTGCTAATTCCTAAGATGTCAATGTTCAGTCTTGTCATCTCTTTTTTGACTACGTCTAGCTTGCCTTGATTCATGGCTCTTACATTCCAGGTTTCTATGGAGAAAAAAATCTTTACAGCATCGGACTTTCCTTTCACCACCAGATATATCCACAGCTGAGCGTCCTTTCGGCTTTGGCCCAGTCGCTTCATTCTTTCTGGCGCTACTAGTACTAGCCCTCTGCTCTTCCCCAGTAGCATATTGGACACCTTCCGACCTGAGGGCTCATCTTCCAGCGTCATATCTTTTTGCCTTTTAGTACTGTCCATGGGGTTTTCATGGCAAAGATACTGGAGTGGTTTGCCATTTCCTTCTCCAGTGGATCACATTTTGTCAGAACTCTCCGCTATGACCTGTCCATCTTGGGTGGCCCTGCACAGCATAGCTTATAGCTTCATTGAGTTACACAAGCCCCTTCGCCACGACAAGGCAGTAATCCATAAAGGGCTGTATACATTCCTATTAACCTGTTAGGTCAGCATAAACATTGGCAGTACCATGGGAAGAGATCAACATTGTAGGATTTTTTTTTTAAAAAAAAAAAGTTAGGAAAACACAGGAAACTACAATCCCATTTCTTCCCAAATCTGGGGAAAAGGTTGAAAAAAAACCACACCCCCTGTTATTTTTGGGAGTTCTATTTGAATCGCTGAATGAAGCTTCCCCTCCCCCCAAAAGGGGGGGGATGTGCTTGATAGTAACCAAAACTTTAATGATTGCTGACCAGAGGTGAGCCTCAGGAAAGAAAGAAAGATTTCTGCCTTTCATTAGCTATATAGAAAATAGATTTCAGGAGATAGTTTCCCTAGATTTCATTCTGGTTCAAGTCATTGTGTTTATAATTTCATCATCTTATTCATTAAATCTTCAAAGCTCAATCAAGACAAAGTAGTAAACATCTTTTGTGCTTCCTGATTTGGGGCTAAATTTTATCTGGTGCATACCTATAACCAGTGCTTTTTTTCTAAAAAAAAAAAAAGGTGCTGGAACTCACTACACGTCATACAACCTGCCTTGCCTACCCTACAAGGTACCATCCAAAAAAGGTGCCGCAACTCTGTTCTGGGTGTTCTATGAGAAAAAAAGCCCTGCCTATAGCATATACTTCCAAACTGTGTTTTCTGCATGGAGTGGATCTTCTACAGAATTACCAGGGCAGCCACAATTTTTTTTAATTATTATTATTAACATTTTCATTTATACGGTACATATTCAGCAGACTATGTCATTTTTATATATTATGGATCTACATTCTATACAATATATACACTATGTACATTCAATCTAACCCACAATAACCTAATTTGCACAATAACCTTATCTATATTTCCAATTTTTGTTTCTATTGTCTATCCAAATATACCAATTTTCCCAAACCGCATAAAATTCCGAATCATCTTTTTCTTTTAATTCTAAGGTGAGTTTGTCCATCTCGGCACATTCATAAATTTTCTGAATAATCAACCCCTCTGGTGGTATATTGCATTCCTTCCAATATTGCGCGAATACAATTCTTGCCGCAGTTAGTATATGTAAAATCAGATATCTTATTTTCTTATCAAATTTCTTTTTAAGTATTCCCAGGAGAAATGTTTCCAGATTTAATTTGATTTGACATTTTGTTAAGTCTTGTAGCCACCCTTGTATTTTAATCCAATATTTTTTCGCTTCAGGGCATAGCCACCAAGCATGAAAGAAGGTACCTTGACGATAATTACATTTCCAACAATTTGGGCTTTGGTTCGGATACATTTTGGCTAATCTTGCAGGGGCTAGGTGCCAACGATATAGCATTTTATAAGCCACAATATTTCTTATCCTAGACATCATTGAAACCATGGACATTTTTGACAATCTCTTCATCTATGTCATATTAACTATGTTGGTACCTGAGGTCCTCAACCTTTTTGGCACCAGGGACTGATTCTGTGGAAAGAGGTTTTTCCGCACATCACAGGGGGTGTGGTTTGCCTGCATCCCACAGATGGGGCTTTGCTTGTTTGTGCAGTCTGGTTGCTGGCATGCCGTGGCCTGGTACTGGTCCACGGACTGGGGATTGGGGACCCCTGCTGTAGGCTATCAGATATTGCATATGAAGGTCCTCAATAGGGGAGCTTTTGGTTCTGATGATGCAGGATCTTTAGAAAGTAACATGGCTTTACACAAATCATGAAAACACATATTTTCTGTGATGCTTTATGGAAGTGAAAGTTGGAGTTTGAAGAAGCAGAATATTGATACTTTTGAACTTTGATATTGAAAAGACCTAAAAGACTAGATCAGGCAAAGATTGTCATGAAGAAAATTTTGTCTACAGTATCTGGTTTCTAACAGTCAACAACACTTGATGGAACATAATCATTTAATCAATGGGTTCATGAAAACATTTATTTGTTTCACAGAGGCTTCTGGAAGCATTGTGTCCTTGGGCTTGTGTACGGTCATTGTGTCCTGTGTCCTTTGCATCATAATGGTTGATCTATATCTGTTTTGTTGATTAGATACTTTTTCATTCTTTTCACCTTTCTAACCTAACTTGAGTAATCCTGGTCAGAATCTCTTTTTTTTAGCAATTTTTCAGCAAACCACATACATTCAAAAAGTATAACATCTGCAGGTACACTAGTGTCACCTTTTAAAGCAGTAGTGTTGTCTTTTAAAAAAAATTAATCTGCTTACAAATAAGGAAGATTTCTCTTCAGAGAAACTAAATTTAAGTTGATTAAAAAGAAAAATGCTGTTATTTCTCTTTCTGTAATCATGTCACATTTCCTTTTTCTAAAAAGTACATATATGTGCATGTGTTATAGAGACAGGTTTTAAGAGTTTAATTACTCTTTTTATAACTTTTTGTTGTAAGCGTATACTACAAATACTACTCTCTGTAAATGCTCAGCTATAGAGAGAGTAGCCTAGAGTAGAGTTTCTTCTCTTCTTATAGTCCTCACACAGCTTGAGGCAGAAAGCATTATATTCATTAAAGAAATGCCAGTGCCAAAGTCTTTTTCCAAAGTTTTACATATTCCACAGGGAAAAGATAACAGAATCTGAGGATTCCTTCTGGAGCCCACTGATTATAAACCTATGATGCTGTCATTCCTGGTAGAGCCTGAAGATTACTTTTCCCTTCTCCCTCCCTCTGAGTAATACCCTGTTGATCAATATCATGATCTGTTTAACAGATGGTTGCCCTCTTTTATATACTGATACATCATAAGACTCTTGTGCATGAGGAGTTTTCTCTCATGACAATGACGTTGCTTTATGTCTAGGGAAAGATAATGGTCCTTCTTGATTATAAAATGTGTTCCCTTTTTATCACTTTTAGAGGATTTTTATTTTTCCCAGTTAGAAAAATCAAGAAACAATCAACTCCCTTCTCGATCCAACCCTTTTTTTCTCTCTAGAACTGGTGGAGTTAACTTATGCCACTTTAAAAGTTTTTCTCATACCACATTGCTTCAGCTGCTGAAGCACACGTAATTACATTCAACACAACTTGTCCTGGGGCATACTACTTTCATACCATTTTTATATCACCTTTTTTCATTATTCAAGCAGAGCAAAATCTTTAGAAAGTGATTAGTCTAAAATTGGTACTATTCAAGGTATGACATTTAGTGGGAAATGTAGGCTTTTCACATATTTAAAATTATTTCAAAGGCCTTTTGTAAAGGGAGCAAGGGGACAGAATTTAATTCACCTGGCACATACTGGTCAGGCTGTAAGGGCTAGAGCACAATCTCCTGAAATAGCTCCCAGGGAAGCTCCACACAACTGGCTGGGGTTTCTCTTTTTCAGTGCAACTGGAGTTGGAAATCTTCTCCATGACTTTGAAGTATCGCTTCTGTCATCATTCTGATTGGCTATAATGCCATGCTAGTGATTCATTAGTAGTAGCCAAAGTTTAGTGCTAATGGATTTGATGATGAAAAGCTCACTGAACAGCTACCTGTGATCTTTTCTGACTTTCTAAGTGAGAATCAATAAAGGCCAATTTGAGAAGATGAAACAACTGAGCCTAACTATTGACTCCTATTCCCAAGGTTTTTTTTCATTATTAAGTTATAAAAAGGAAACTAGAATAAATAGGGAAAATGGATGTCACAGAAAGAAAATGGTTAATATAAGAAGCTAGCTGTGCATAATAACTAGGGATTATGTTGGAAAAGCAAAAATTGTATGAATAAAAGAGAGACATCTCTTACAAATACAGTTCTTCTGCTTATGTCAGTCCTCATCCGGTATGATTGCTACCTCTGATTTATGTCATCAGATTTCCTTTGTCTTTTACAAAACTTCTGGGACAATTGATTCTTGTGGCTAATGCATAGTAAACTCTGCATAAAACTATTCACCACACATCTCATTAGAACAGGAGAAAGTGATTGTGTGGTAATGAAGTTGATAGGTCTTCACTGCATCATTCAGGAAGGGAACATTATCTAGGATCACATGGCTTGAAACTAAGATGGCAAGACTGGCAGCTCCAGGGGCTATAGGTAACACATAGGACACATTCAGGCAAGGACTGGGATTACCCCATAGTGCAGGGAGAAGTTAACAAAATAACTAACTTTAGTGGAGGACACATCATGGGGTGTCTCTGTGTGCATACTAGCATTCTGGAAGTGGCTTTTTGACATGTTCACAGAAAGGCCACCTAGTTATTGCTAATAATAATAAAATTCCCACAATAATGTTTTTGTTTTTCAATGCACTTTGCTCATGCAATTCTAACACATCTACTCTTGTTATTGATACTATAATGCCAAGACTAGCACCAGGGATTCAGGGAGAGGAAGAGAGCTCAATTGTTTCACCCAAGCTCTCCTCTTTTTGCCTTAGCTTATTGACTCAAGCTTACTTTTTATTCTTTGTCTGAGCCCCTGTGCCTCAACTGCTCATGACTATCTGCATGCAAAAATGGGCTCACAGGTCGATGCTTTGGGGAATGTCCTTCATAGTACTAATAGGAAATCTGTGTTTGGAGGAGACAGCATCAAAAATGAACTGAGGAAAAAATTGCTACCTCCATTTCTATGCACTATGCCTTCATTTACAACAAAAAGCTAGATTTCACCTGACATTTGCAGATAACTTCTTCAAAGTTCGAAAATAGTTTTCTGTATTATTAATTCTGTGGGAATTTAGCTCCCACCCTAGTCCTAGCAGAACTTCTTCTCGTTATGAAATTGTCCAGTTGTTAAAATCTGAAAAAGAGATCCTTTGAAGATGTACCACTGTACTGTCAATAGCCCATCTTTCTGGCATATGAAAAGATGAAGTTGTCAGCATAAAAGGTCAGGAATTTACTGTGATTTCCATTTTTGACAGAGATTGTTTCTACAAAGATGTCAAGATAATCACTATTACTACTTAATTATTTTTTTGCAATACCAACAATTTGCTTTCTTCTTTATTGATGGTCAGAAGCAGATGCCAACAATGGTGGAATTTTATTTCTTCTTATACTTTGTTTATCTTAGAGCTTTTCAAGAATAATTGCAGAATAATTTCCCTTGCATTTATGTGCTTATGTGGATACTTTTAAACATATAGTATCAGTCCTATTTTTTTAATCCTTTTGGTTGTGGCTTTGTTTTGAAAATATAGTCTCCTTAGGTCCACTTATTCCAATCATATGATTAATCCCACCAGATGTCAGTTATATCTAGGACATCATATTTACTTTCCTATAATATGAATTCAAGCTCAGCTTGCTTATTTTCCTTCCTCTGAGTGTTAACATAAAGACAGTGAAGTTCATAATCTTTAGGAGTTAATGTTTATCCTGATTTTTTAATTAAATGGTTTATCCAACTGCAGTTTAGTTATTTTTTTCATTTATTTTATAATGCTTTGCGACCTCTTTCAAGTTGTATTTGCATTTTCCCAGCAATTCAGCTTCTTGTCTTCTGTTCAGTGCAATCTCATATTTTCCTAGGAGACTCAGAGCACATTCGCACACTACCTCCCCTCCAGTACAAGTGCGGGCCTGAAAGCGATTTCCAAGTTTTCAGCAAAATATTTTTTTTTGTTATCACTCTCCTCTGCTCGGTTTGCTTTTTATATGTTTCTCTTGTGGAGAACTGCTGCTTCTGTCAGCCTCTGTTGTAGCCTTCTAATGAATCTTCATAAAACTGAAGTGTGGCTGCTTGTTCCTGCAATCCTCTTACATTTTCTCCTTCAAGCATTGCTGTACACTTGTTCTTCCTGGAAATATATAACAAATTATTACCAGGCAGAATACAAGGCTATGCTGTCAACTTAGTGAGGTGATTCATTAGAGACCTACCCTTTCAACTCCTTCACTGAACTCTCCTGTCAAACTCTATTAGCTGCCCTTGTTTGTAGAATTTTTCTCTCCTGGAAGTGCAGTAGTCTCCGTGAAAACTGCCCTGCCCCAATGTCCACTGTTTCTAATTAAGCAAAACAGCAAAAAATATAGAACAAATCATCTTTTTGGTATGAAAAATCGAGATCAGCATATAGGCAAAGAAAGCCCAGATGACAAAAAAATCCTATTAGATAACAGTGTTGCTTTCCTCAAGATGAAAAAAACACTTTCATCATGTGATAAAAAAAATCCATCTAAAGAAACACCAGCAAGTAGAGAGGATTTAATAATTATTTGATTGCTTTTATGGCTAGATTTTTCAGGGAATCACTTGTTTCTTGCTCTCAAATAAGCCAAAAACACCAGTGTCAAGTTTACATAGGTCTTGTACAGAATCTTGATTAAAGACGTTTGGTTAGAGGCATGTATATTAGCAGAGGCTTCAAAATACAGAGACAATAGATTTACAACTATTTACAAGAGAAGAAAAAGAAAGTCATAGGTTTGACTCAAAGTTTGAAGCCACTACAGACATATTCTTTGAAATATATCACAGCACCTCTGAGGTATTACAGGTGCCAAGTTTCTAATTATTATTCTAAGAATTTCTGCGCTTTGCTGTGGAAGGAGGAGAGAGAGAGAAAAAAAGGGCAACCCCACACATTCTTGAATATGCTGCTTAGTTAAGGCATAAATTCTGTAAGCATTTGAATAATTGACAGCGGGTGGCAGTAAAATTCCACACTCAAATAAGCATCTACAAAAATATAATTAAAGAGAGATACAGTAACTTGAATAGGAGTATATGTATAACATGGAATCACAGAAAGGCATATATTCTTCTTTCTGTTCCTCACAATTGAATAATTGGAACAATCCAATTTAACATTAGCAACTGTGACTAAAAGAAATAATAAAAGAAATTAGGTTTTAATTTTGTGTAAAGATTTGAAACTCAGACTTACTGCTGACTGTTACTGCTAATTGATTGGCACAAATGCTCCAGCAATTCATGAGTATAGTGTAAGACTTAAGCATGCCAAGCGGGAATCCTGTTGTGCTGGCCCACAGAAGTCTTTCTTGCCCAATTCTAACTCCAATGAAAATATTAGTGTGAGGGAGAAGGGGAATGACACAAATTCCTTTACCATTTTAGGAGGCACAGTAGATGGGATATAGATGGGATATAAACAAGCAAGCAAACAACAAATACACTGAATTCAGTGAATCCATTTTTGGAACAAAAAAACCCGCATTGATTGTTTGAGTTTAAACTGTTTAAAAAGTTCCTTTAGCTTTTATGTGGAAGGTGAATAGGGATGATTGCCTAGATCTGTCTTCCCTGCATTCATAAATAAAGAGAAAATAAGGCATCTCATCATGTAGGACTATAAACACAGAAGGCCCATTTTTTGCAATGAATGTGATTTTTATGTACCAATAGCCTCTGGACAATGGAGAACATATGCTGTTTATTTGATTTTTTTTAAAAAAATAAAATTACATAAAAATATTGTGCTCTGCCAATGAGCTGCAGGATTTACATCTAAATGTTAGGAATTTTGTTGGAAAAATCCTCTACCTTATAAGCTTTTTTTTTTTCAGAATGTAACAACGGTAACAGAAGAAAGCAACAGAAAACATTAGTACTGTGCCTTAGAACTAAATATATGGTGTATAGCTCTGGAGCATAGGTACCATTATGTATTCCTTTGAAGTATCTTGATGTTTCAATTAAGAGATAATCCATAATAAAACATAGCAGCCATCTGGTAAGTAAATTGAAGAAGTAATGGAGTCCCACAGATATAATTCAACTTTTTGAAGGATAATTTCCCTTTACAAAAATATCCCAGGAGTTTCAGGTTCATTCAGCTCCGAGTAATATTGACAATGCAGGTGAATTAACATCATCAAGGGAAAATCTGCTTTCATGGGTTTTGAGTCAGCAGAAAACTGAGGCACAATACAAATCTAGTTAGTGGGGTCAAGTAGCTTATTGCCTTAACTAAACAAAATTCTTATTTCAAACCAGAAATAAAACTGAAGTTATTTTATTGATTAATTCATAACACCTTTATTCAACCAATTTAGAGATACGATGAATGTGCTCTTTCTATTATGGAAATCCAAACTATTTATCTGATATTTCAGTTTTGTGGTAAAATGTGTAGTCAGTAGAGTAGAAAGCTGATGGCTGGAGGACATTCTCTGGTTAAAAAATAAAAGCTATGAGACTAGAATGAACTAATAGAGCAACAGATGGATGAAGTCAGATAAATGATGGCTTATCAGCTTCCTTCTGGGATATAGGTTTGCATAAACAATAGTACTTAAATGCAACCAAACAGAATTAGTCAACAAATACTGAAATGTTCATATAGCAGTGTTTCCCAAGTTTTTCCATTTCAAGCCATAGTTTTGGAGATGAAGTCCACTCATTTTAAAATGACCAGGGTTAAAACATTCTGTCATATAATATTAAAATGTGGTTTTGTCTACACATGACAATGAACTAGGATTTTTCAAACTATGGCTTATTGAACTTATCCAAAGTAGTCTGATTCTCACAGCACACTATGCAATTATGGATTGATATATAATGTGATATGGAAACCACATTATAGTTTGTAACTCTAACTATAAATTCACATTGTCTAAGCCACTGCCAAGGTTTTTGGGATGTAAAAATCTGCTACCATTGGATTTTATTCTACAGTTAAGTTCCATTTAACTAAATAGCATTTATTCCCAGGAAGCTTATTATAGTATGGTCACTAAGTATAGCATCGTAATATTGAATTTGGACTATTTCAGTCAGGCATCCTCATAATTATAATGTATGTCATATTAAACTTGGACAGGTTTAATTTAAAACTGCAGATAAGAAGTAAGGAGTGAAAATATGGGTGAGCATCAGGTACCACTATCTACCTTTTTCCATCTTATAATGCTTTCTGTTTCTGCTTTTTGGAGTCAAGGGCCACCCATGGCCTTGGACCACAATACTTCCTTCCTTGTCACCCTTAAAAGTTTAGATGAGACTCCTAGAATATTTTCCAGTGCTGTCTTTATTTCTTCAAGTCTGCTCAAAACCAATTTTTCTATAAATTGAATAAAACTTTTTTTGTTTATGCTCCGTTTCCATTCTGAACTATGGCTATACCAATTTTACATTTTTACATACAGTGTGGGAAAATCTCTAAATATGCATATTTTTTTTAAAAAAATGGGTACATTGATGGTGTTGAATAGCCAAAACAATGACAATAGTATTTTGGAGAGAAAAAAGAACATTACTTTTGAATAGCCATTTTTAATTTCAAAATTGTTTCTGTCCTGTGAAGGGTACATATAGACTCTGGAAGAAGGAAAACAGCAAAGATCAATTAGGTGGTATTTGTATTAAAAAAACTGGAAACAAGGCTTTTAATAATAACAAAAATTGGTCTAATTAGGCAAGATTAATTAATGTTGGAAGAGAATGTACTCCAGCTAATAAAACCCCAACATTTCTGATGTGATATGTTCCATTTCCTGAGTATAATCTTGCTTTTGAAGAGTTGAATGTGAAATTCCACCCCTGATATTCTATTTTATATCCTGTCTATTGAGATATTTATGCTTGAGTTCAGTAAATAACTAATTCTTCAGTGCCTTCAGTATTTATGCTCTTTCTTTAGCTTGATTCTTGGACTGCACCCCCTAAGATTTTCTCTCTGAACTTGCAGGAGTAGATTGTAGATTAGATGATGGAAAGTAAAATGTAGTTTTCATTTCCCTTGAATATGGATGCTTCAAGTGATTTTCTTCCAAGTACAACACATTTGTAACATGCTCTCTAACTAACAATCTTTTTTTTTTGTAAAAGATTTTTTATTTTCAATTTTTCATTACATTCATAAAAAATACTTCAGATAAAGAATAAAGTAAATTTAAGTAACAATCTTTGAAACCAAATTTACTGTACCTGATCTAACACCAAAAGACTATTTATAACTACTTCTAAGGTAGTTAGTAAGGTAGGTACTGTAGTAGCTGTATAAGGACTAGGCTATTAAAAATTGAACCACCATGTTTCTGTGTGTGCATGCATTCTGATTTCAGGAGCATGACCTAAGCAATGATTAGTGAGACAGTTTTAAAAGTATAATATAAATGAAGTTTATTTCCATAAAACACATTATAGAGATTGGCAAATCATAGTACGAACCATCCCACATAAGAATAATGAAAGAGAATGTGCTCTGTCTGGGTGCTTGAGAAGAGGAACAGAAGGAAGTTACCCCAGATTAGCAATCTCTTAGACTAGTTTCTTAAACTTTCTTAAACTTTCCTTCCCCCCTCAGAACTATTCCCCATTTTTAAAAATTATGGCAGACCCCAAAGAACTTTTGTTTCTATGGGTACAGTGACTATATTATCTTGGAAAAAAATAAAGAACAAAGGGGTGAATCTGAAAAAGGTTCATAAAAGTAAAAATCATGTTTATAACTTTGTTTTACAAAGGAAAAATCAAGAGCAAGAGCAAGAAAATAAATAATTAAATAAAATAAATCTAAATGAGAAGTTGCTGAAATAAATTGCATAATAAAAGATGTATGGTCACTATATATATGGATTATATTTATCAATAGTTACTGCATTAAAAATGAAATGGATGCATTGGCTGCCATTACCACTTCTCATGATTTCTGATGGGACTTTAATATTATATTCTGTTTCAGCATAGTTGGGCAAATTATTTTGATTTTGAGGATCCCTGAATGGTCTTAGGATCATTCTTTTAAGAAATTCTATCTGAGACAAAGAGAGAATAAAGCAGTGTTTCTCAACACTGGTAACTTTAAGACATGTGAACTTCAACTCCTAGAATTCCCTAGACATGGGAGAAAGAGAGAGCATATGTTTCAAAATTGCCAAGGTTGAGAAAACTAAGATAGAATTTAAATTGTTTGCTTTCTTCTCCATACTACCAAATTGTGTGAAGTATGTTATGAGGAGCTGAATCACTGCCACTGGATTTGTACCTTCAACATAGGTAACACATAATGCAATGATAAGCAGTACTTAGTTAAGGAACATTTCAGAGTCTGGAAAAAATAGAAATTTGTCTCCTGTCCTTCTGATGAAAATGCAAATTAAAACATTAATAGTTTATAAATGAGTGAAACTAGAACATACATCTTGTTTTAAATTAAAACAGGAATTTTCTCATTAAAAGTATGGAAATAAATTTAAATATTTATCTCAATGTTTAAATATTTATCTGTACATAGGCTTTCTGTCAGAAAAAGGCCCTGTTTTTTTATGCCTAACAGATATATAGAATAAAAGATTTTGAACAGCTGCTGCAGCTTATGTAACAAGAACAATAATAACAACAAAAATGGGATAGAAAAATTATATTTAAATTTTCAGGAAGTAAAACAAATATCAAATATTATTTTAGTTAAGAACATTTTTTAATAAAATATAGAAGGTATCAAATATTTGCCTTCTGGAAGGCCTTGAAAGCCTAGCTCTTACTATACAGCAATGGTGGTAAACCTATGGCACACATCCCAGAAATGACACTCAGAGCCCTCTCACGTGTGCCCCCACTGCCACTGCTGCTGCCCGGAGCAGCAGCCCCACCCAGCACAAATGGCTGGCTAGGAAGCTCCATGTAGAAGTGGTAGAGCACACCCAGGGCCAGCAAACCAAAGCCACCCCAAGCGGGGAAAGCTGGATCCCCATCGGCATCATGGCTGCCCAGGCCAAGCAAAGATGGGGGGAGGCACGCAATCCTAGCTGGGACTGGGGGGCAATTGGGATCAGGCTTTCCCTGCTTGGGGTGGCTTTTGGCTTTCTGGGTGTGAGCGTGCTCTACCACCTCTACTTGAGCTTGCTAGCTGGCCACTTCCCCTCCTTTGTGCTGGATGGGGCTGCTAGTCTGGCTGGTGGCAGCGGCCTAATGGACCTGTGTGAGCTGCTGGCAGCAGTGGCCCGAAGCCAAGTTGTGTCCGGTGCATGAGGGGAACATGCTCCATGCCTGGGCTAAGGGCAGGATCTGCAAGGAGGCTAAGGAGATAACTAGCAGTGACCTGCTCTCCAACCACAAGCAAAAACAGATGGGACAGAGTAGGCATGTCCAGCGATCTGCATCACATGCCTCCCCCCTCCCCTACTGTGTCTTCTGCTAGAGGGCTGGCCTGGTATTGGCAATGGGCTGTGGAGCCCCAGAGTGCACTGGTTGCAGGGCTGGCAGGCTGTGGCTGCTCATGGACACTATCAACCCCCATGCGCTTGCTGGCCTCTGTGTGTGGAGACTGATAGTGTCAGGCAGCAGCCATCCTGGCCTGTTTCACCTTGCCTTGTTCCAGAGCAATGGCACCCATGCCCTGCCCCCTGCCTCACCCTGCAGGATGAGCCTCATGCCCACTGTCCCACCCACTAGAGACCCCCTGAATCTCCCCCAACCTTGCCTGGCCCCCATAGGCATCCCCCACGAGCAATATTGAGGTGGCCATGCCCACCCCAGCCACACCCACTCAGTCTGCCATGACCACCGCAGTCACGTCCACCCAGTGGGCTATGCTCACCTAGTGGGCCATGCCCCCTGCACCCCCGAGGGCACCACAATGCTGATGTGGCCCTGGCACTTTGCGATAAATAAGTGGTTTTGGGTTGCAGTTTGGGCACTCGGTCTCTAAAAGATTCACCATCATTGCTACACACTATAGGTAGTCTATGCCGGCACTCACACTTGTGACCATCACACCATCCTCTGGTCATGTGATTCTAATTTGGGCACTTGGAAACTGGCTAATATTTAAGACTGGTTGTAGAGTCCTGAGTTCACAATTTGCAACCTTTTTTTTGCCAATTTACAGGAAAAATTCCCCGTTGTGGAAGCTGGATTCACTTAACAATCACATGATTCACTCAATGACTATGGTGATTCAATTAATGACCACTGTAAAAATGTCATAAAATTGAGCCCCACTTGACTTGTTGACCACAACAAATTTCAATGAAAATTCTGATTCCAATTGTGGTTGTAAGTTTAAGAATACCTGTAAATGTTGGGATCAGCAAGATGGCGGATGGATATATGGGTAAGTGCTACCCCAAGGTACCTTAAATTGTTATAAATTTCTATTGATTTTTGTTTTATGGATTGGGGTTTCTGTTGTTTTTCTGCTGTCAATCACTTGGAGTTGTTACAAAAGAGCAGTTATATAAGCCTTTTAAAATAAATGAATGAGTAAGGAACAGAGTATGGGTGTACTGAAAACATGATTGGGTTGTAAAAACAGAAAGTTATGAAAAGTACAGGAAGTATCTTGGAGTTAACTAAATTTTGTCTATATTTACCCTTACTTTTGTCACAGCATGTGTTTAACTTATACTGCTTGTTATTTTTTCCCTTTTCTGTGCTTTTAATAATACTGTTCAGTTTAAAAGGAAATTGTATGATAGGCATGTACGTACTGTATGTATGCATATATTTCAATCAATGAAAAAGAATATTATTCAAAACTTTCCTACTCAGTCAGACAAAGCACACTTCACTTAAACAGTATCCATTACAAGAAATTACTATAGCTTCAATCCAAGAAAAAACTCCCTGTTGAAAAGAAATATTAAGTCATGACTTAATATTAGTGGAGATGTATTGTGCTGGAGTGGGAAGTAGAGATTGAATTGCTGCAATGTTTTTATTCTTTGTGACTCTTTATCTGTCCCTGCTGTCTACTGGTTATATTTATTAGATCTCATCTGTTGTTCTGAGCTGATAGATAGGAAATAGTATATTCCCTATAGGTTGATTTAGGCTTTCTTTTTTTCTGTACTATTATACAAATATTTTTCAGTTTAAAATTCCAGCACAAATGTTTCACTATCACCTAAAATGAATAACTGGTAGAAGAATTAAAACTCTGCATAAGTTCCACATCTCAGTCCATTTAATTAGGTTTTTACACTTTGAATGAAGTGTATACAAAATGAAATTATTTTCTTTATTTCTTTAATATAACAAAAATGCTTACAAAATGGGAACACAGGGGAGGACAGAGGCTGAAAGATAGACTTATTTTCCTTCCTTCCTTCCTTCCTTCCTTCCTTCCTTCCTTCCTTCCTTCCTTCCTTCCTTCCTTCCTCCCTCTCTCTCTCCCTCCCTCCCTCCCTCCCTCCCTTCGTCCCTCTCTCCCTCCTGGATCAAATGCTCTAGGGACACCAGGGACACCATGGACAGTTTCATGGAGAAAGTTTTTTCCGCAGACCCAAGGGATCATAGTTTGGTGTGTTGTCTGCATCCCATGGATGGAGCTTCACCTGTTTGCACAGATAGGTTGCTGGGATGCCGTGGACCAGTGCCGGTCCACGGACCAGGGGTTGGGGACCCCTGCTCCAGAGTATTTCCCAAAATCATTTGACAGAATATTGATTCCAAGTTCTCATATTTGTTTCATGCTTCTTGTTATATATATCAGTATTATTACATTATTTCTTCAGTAACTTCAAAGAAGCTTTCTGTTACTAGTGTTGTAACATTTCTAGCTTAGGCAATGAAAATTCATTAAATCTTTCAAATATATAAATACAGTGAAGGGATCTTATGGGAGTATTGTGGAGTCCAAACATATTTCAAGATTATGTTGCTCATCCTACAGTGCCACCAATTTCCCCACTTCCCTATTCCATGTACTGTTTTCAATCTCTTGTTTGGTGGATTATCATTAGTTCTCTTGTATTCAAACTAGGAACAGTTCTACTCACAAATATTTTATCACTATCTTTTTATTTTCTTCATAGAGAAGGGAACCTCTTTTATCCATGGAGTTTTCAAATAATTAATGATACCTGGAAAATCTCTTGTATGAAGAGACTTCACACTGAAAATTCTTTGTTACAAATAGTCTGGAAAATTGAATCATGGCAACTGGACCTATTTTTTTGTTGGTCTGAAATGTTTTGTTGCTCATCCAAGCAGCTTCTTCAGACAGATCAAGTTGTAAGAGAACATTGGAATGTTCTCCTCCTGCACCAACCTCTTGTACCAGCCTCAGGATTTTTTCCTCAAAATGCGCAGCAATATCTCGATGAACCCGACTGAGGAAGCTGCTTGGATGAACAGCAAAACTTCTCAAACCAACAAGAAAATAAGTACATTTGTTGTGATTCAGTTATCCAGACAACTCTATCTGGATGACTGGGAATATTTGCTGACATTTTGTTACAAATAGTTTCCACAGATATGGCAGATAATTGAGAGAGGCAGTACAGTTGTCTCTACCTCCTTAATATCCTTAAAAATGTAAGTATCATCTTAGAATGTGTGATATCTGAGTTAGGATACTGTTGTAACTCCACCTGGTGTCTCTGCTACGATCTCTTATATTTGGGAATTGATAAATGAACATTCAAGGTAGCATAAGAAGCTGCCCTCATTTAGCAACAATTAAATGAGATCGTTTGAAACATAAATATGAATAATCTCTGACAATTGATTTTTATGAGACAGTGAGTTTTTTTCTTTATTATCTGATGAAAATCAATGGTGTATATAAAAATAGAGGAGTTAGCTGAAGTGCTAATTTATGTTTTTTAATGAATTGCTGTCAGTAAAGTCTTTAATATAAGTTTTTCTTTCGTCATGCTTTGATCTTGTCTGAGTGACTTCAGCAATGAATGTAACAAGAAATTGGTATTCTTTTCTTGCTTTTAATGAACAGACTTGCCTGAATTTATTTCATAGATTTTTCTGTCACTAATTATTATTGCTGATGCTCTGCACACTTGTCTTCAAATATTTCCTTTCCAGTGAAAATTTTATTTTAGTAACAAAGACAATCCCCCCCCCCAAATTTTCTGGAACCATTCAGGAATGTGAAAAAAAGAAAAAAAAACATTATGGTTTGATTGGTTTATATAGATGGAAGAGAATATATGAAGCTCAGGGTTGAAGTTTGGAGTCCTTGATGCTCTCTGAGCTTGGTTGCTTTCTTGCAGACATTTTGTCACCTGAGTAAGTGACGGAATGGGGTGGATTTTTTCTCTGTTTATATGCAGTAGTTTACCCTTCCTGACTAAAGAAATGCTAACATATCAAACAAACAAATCCTAGCATAACTTTAAAGGAACAACTGGAAGAAACTATGATCCCAGAAGACATAAAAATGCTGACAGCAATATTCAAGACTACATTTCTAAGACAAGCTAAAAAAGGAAAACAAAGCTCCAAACCAAACTGTTTAAGAAACAGAAGCAAAGAGGTAATTGAACCCAAATGGAAAGTCAACCTATCCAGCTGCCCATTATCCACCGCACAACACATTTTCTTCCAGAAAGGCTTCAACTATAACACAGATGATGCTAATCAGTTAGCATTCTTGGCAGCCTTGGAAGTAGCATTTAAAACCACACAACTTGCTACAGAGACCCAAGAAAATACGAGGCAAACAATCATGCCACAAACCAGAAGAATACAGCAGACAAAGGCCAAACCACAATACATACAAAACCAAAGAATTACTGGAAGACAAAGAAATCTACATCTCAGTGATCACCAACCCAATATAAAAAGTAGACAACCTAATTAAAAAAAAAAAAACCTTATAACCCAAACATTTAACCCAAGTCAAATCATAAAACAAGAACAGTGGTGGTGGACAAACAGTGGGCCCATCCTCCCACACCTTATAGACACTCCAAAATGCACAATTCTGGCATACCTCTTTATCCAATTGTATCATTACTAGAGACTCCAACATACAACATAGGCAAAGAATTTACAAAATGCTTGGAAATCTCAGAGAGGAAAATAAATATTCTATGAACTGCCCACTAGAGTGCCTTCAGTAAAGACCTAATAATAGAAGAAAATAATGAAAACCTATATAAAATGTTTTATAGATGGCACCTACCACCTATTAGATTAGCAAAAATGTTTAAATATATGTCTAGTAAATGTTGGAAATGTAATCAAAATCCTGGTACATACAGTACCTGTGGTGGATGTGTGTTAAAGCAAAAAAATTTGGACAAAAATACATATTTGGTTAGAAAAGATGTTAGGGAAACACATTGGTCTTAAACCTGAGCTTTTTGTATTAGGTATGATTCCATAAAAATTTGATAAACAAAGTGTATATCTAACATTACATGTATTAACGGCAGTGAGGATTGTATTTGCTCAGCACTGGAAAAATGAAGAAACACCATTGGATGAAGAGATAATCAAGAAAATGCTGGACTGTGCTGAAATGGATAGACTTACATTGAGGATCAAAGAAAAAGAAGATACAGAATATTTTCAAACATGGAATTTATTTTATCAATGGCTGGAAAATTGGAAAAGAGAGTAAGAATTTAACTTGTATTACTAAGCAAAACAAATCAATCCAGACAACATGGTGTTCATTAAGCACTTATGAATTGCAATAATAGAAAATTAATAAAATATTATATTAAAAAAGTATAGCATATAAGCGAACCAAAGCCTCTAAAGCAAACCAAAAGAGCCAGTAGCCCCAGAAGAAAAAACAGGACTAATCTACAACATGAAGTGCACACACTGTAACAGATACTATGTAGGGCAGACCAGCAGAAGACTAGCAGAGCGCATCTATGAATACATGAAGCAGTCAGAAGACATGCTAAAAAGTCTTCAGTTTCACCACACATGGACAGATTCAACCATAGTTTCAACTGGAAAACTGTGAACATCCTAGACAAGCTAAATCCAAAACTACTAGGAATTCCTCGGAAATTGGCACTCAGGCAAACCAGTCATCAGTAGACACATAGAGTTAAGCACATTTACATACCATTCAAAAGAAAAAACAAAAAGCTAAGAAGAAAACAAAAAGACTAGAACCCTTTCCCTCCAGCAGCTGACACTCTGATAAGAAGAGATAGACACTAGATAAATAAACAGAAAACTATATCCTAATCAAGGAATTACCAAAGAAAAACTCACACCCCAGCAGCAATGTAGGTCAAGGGCTACTGTATATAAACATAGAGTAAACTCCAACTCACTAGTACTGATGATGTTATCTAGTTGGTAGTGAAATATCTGCAAGCAAACAACCAAGCTCAGGAGCACCAAAAGACTCCATAGGTTTATATTTATCCACACATTAGAAGTCTTGTCCTAAATTATTCTGAAATATCTCTGCAAAAATCTGGTGCTGGCTCCAAAGTAGTTGCTTAGGATTAGTGTATATGTAACTTGATAAATGCAATACTATGAGCAAAATATACGGATTCAAGGAGGGAGTGATAGCAACATATTTTCTTTCTTGGTTTTGTGGAGTAATGATGAGAGATTTTTGTTCTACAAGCAGCAGTTCAGAGCACTTGGTACCTTTTTTACATTTTCCTATTCATCTATTTCTAGAGGGAACATGTTGGTTAGTGTGTGTTCTCAACAAATTGAGCTTGTAAAAATATAGGCAAGCATGGATGGTTTCAAACTGCTTGCAAGAGATTACTGAATGGAAAGGTAAGTGATATAGAAGTGCACTATGTTCTGCTGAAGGCCACTGAACTTATTTCCAGTTGACTGGGCATAATATTGCACCTTTATTCAGATGACTCTGCAATTTTCTTCTCACTAGATATCTTTTATTTTCCTTTAGGGTCTTGAAGATTCATAATAGTTATGAAGTATGTTCCCTCATCTTCAATAATGTAAAGATAATGGAGATTTGATTTTAGTTACTCATAAAATGTGGGTTTTGCACACTGTATCAACACTGCAAAAATGTGGGCTACCGCTAGACTGTAACAAAGAGATAATATAACATTTCTAATTCTTTGCCGTCAAATTGTCATGCAGGAAATCTGTCTAGGTGGTTGCTAGAGGTTGTCAGTGACTTAGGCACACATAATCAATTAATAGTTGTATAGATTTTTGCAATATAGCATGATTTTTAGTTCACTTATAGTTGGTTTCAGAAACCACTTTTTCCTGGGTGACTCCCCAAAGTAAGAGATTATTCAAGCTAGAAGGCCATGAATTAAGATTTGGATGGCACGGCTATTGATGGTATGATATGGTATGATAAGGTTAAAGTAAATGTTGGTTTCAACCATTTTCAGCTTAGATTAATTCGTTGGTTGTTGTAGTTAAACTACCATTGGGACCTGTCACAAAATGTCATAAAAATATCCAACTCTCTAAGAAGTGTTAAAATTATAGCTAATCTGAGCAATGTGAAATCAGAGCTGGTCAATCATGAGAAGAGTTGGAGCCTCGCATATCTGGAGGGATTCATATTAAAGAAAGTTGTGATAAGATTTTATGAACCTAAGTAAGTCAATTTCTTTTTCTTTTACTTTTCCAGTTTCATTTTACTCTTCTTTCCCATTTCCTTCAACAAAGAATTATCTATTCTAGTCAGGCCAATTTTTCAGCAGTTTCTTTTTATTTTAAACTACAACATGAGATTTTTTTTTAATGTTTCTGCATGCGTACAATAGAAGCCGTGTTAAGAGACAATTAGTTTTAGACTCTTCTTCTAATGCCATATTGTTATTTGCTTTCCTTTTCAGTCTGGGCATTGTATGACAGCAGAATCACATAAAATAAAACTATGAGCATAAGTGGATTCTATAGATGTGCACATTAAAGCAGACCAAACAATAAGTAAGACTTCCATAAAACATTTGTTCAAGCTTATGTGAAGGCTTTAATAAACACAGGAAGCATTTGCCAGAGCTTTTCGAAATCTGCATTTGTGAAATCCTGTTTTGGGAATCAACTTCTCATTTCAGCTATGCAAATTGCTGATCTTGTATTTCTTGCATCCAACAAGTTCCATTAAAATCATTAATAAAACAAATTGTTTTGCCCAAATAAGTCTTCTCTAGTTTACAAAAGGCAATTAGCCTTTGGCATCCAGTCTCACAGCTGTTCCACTGTAGACATAACAAAGCCAGCCTTGCCTTTTCTTGAAGCTACTGTAACCTATTGTCATGTCAATTTCTTTGCTCCATCTTAGTCTAGGGTTCAGACTAGAATAGAGGCCTCAGAGCAGCATGCTTAAATGTGAACCTGCAGAAAATGTACAGAAAGAAGGGATTGTTTGCTTGGGGATGGAAAACATTGGGTGTGTTCCAGTTTCCAAAGTATCTGAAATGGATGAATGAGAAAGAAACCTATGGTTTCTACATAGTGTGTTGGACATTCTCCTATCTGAATGCCTGGGTAAAGAAGCTCAGATCAAGAGAAAGTCTGGCAAGGAAAGGAATTGGTGCTCCTCATCATATGCTTAAATTGAAATACCCAAGAACAAAACATCTGGCAATCAGCTGGCAGAACAAACAAGGACACAAACAAGGAAAGAGAAACATTGCTTTCTGTTTTTATACATGAAAAGTAAACAAAAATACCTCCTGGTATTATAATCAGAGGGAATTTATTAGGTTTTTTTTTTAAAAATAATTTTAAATTTTTTTTTCTTATGTCTGATGGAACCCTTCAGATTTAAACTTTTTCATATGTGCTTTATATCCAATCTTCACAATACTTCCTATTCCTATTCTTTTCAAAAACATAATTTCTTAACCTCAGAAATCCCATAGGACGAATGTGAGTCCTTCTCCTATCTTAGAGGGAGGGATTGATCAAGTGTCTATAGAACTGAAGTCTAAATTTCATACCTGAAAACAAGTTTATCTTTGCATAGAAATAATTAATGAATAAAGGGAAATGAATAAACTGTTGGATTCCCCCCCCAAAAAAAACTACATTAGAAAGTCATTGTTTTATTAGTATTCATGGAAAAGCTCTGTCTCCAAAGCCTTACAATAATCAATTTTACCACTTTTCCCTACTTTTCTTTCAAACTGTATTTATAGCAACTCACAGTATATTTAAAACAGATCATATAATACAAAGAATCAATACAAACCTAATTTTAAACAAATGTAATTCAAAATATAAATTACATTGTGGCATCAGAACAAATAAGCGAAACCTTTTGGCACAGGAACTTTTGGAGTTCAAAACGTGCTAATACCAATTCATCTTAAGTGTTGATATTAATGTTTGAAGTTTGGGGCTTTCTCCTGGGAATGTGTTTGGCAGTGATCATCCAACTCTGAAAAAGATTTTAGAGCTGAGCTTTACATGTAAGAGATATTAACATCATATTAACATTAGCCCTTTCCAGGAAATCTGGAGAAATAATTATTAGCTGAGTGCAAATGCCTGCCTGGGTAGAGTATATTAAGCTGCACCGGGGTAGGCAACCCAAAACACTCGAAGAGCCACTTGGACCCGTTTCCCATCAAAAACAAAACACTGGGAGCCGCAAAACCCTTTTGATATCTAAAATGAAGATAACACTACATATATCGTTTTTTTATCTAAAGGTAAAAAAAGGATACATGCAGTGTTATCTTCATTTTAGATGTCAAAAGGGTCTATCTCTCTGTCTCTCTCTCCCTCCCTCTCCCCCTCTCTCTCTTTCTGCCCTTGGTCTGCCAGTCCTCTTCCCTCCCTCCCTCTCTCTCTCTCTCTCTCTCTCTCCTCTCTCTCTCTCCCTTCCTCCCCCCCTTTCTTTCTCTCCCCCCTCCCTCTCTCCGATCTTCTGCTCACCTGGCAAGCTGGCTTCAAGCTGTTCTCCAACAAGCTGAGGGGTAGGCAACCTCAGCTCTTTTATGGCTCATGGACTTCAATTCTCAGAATTCCTGAGTCAGCATAGCTGAGCTAGCTAGCTCTCTCCTGCCCTTCCTGTTTCCTACTTCCTGCTTCCTGCAGAGATGCAGCAAAGGGAGGAGCCCTGCCCAAAAAGCTTTTCAGTTTGTCGGAGAACACCGTGAGTCTACTCTCTTTTACACACACACACACACACACACACACAAACACACACAAAAACACAAATACAAAGACAGAGAGAGACACAGAGAGAAGCAGGGAAGCGCAAGTGCCTCTCTCTGCAAATGGCAGAAGAGGCTGGGAGCCACAGGGGAAGGTTCAAAGAGCTGCATGTGGCTCCGGAGCCACAGGTTGCCGACCTGTGAACTATACTATTCAACTAGTATTTCCTGATGTCAACTTCTTCAAGATCACATGAAGTATTAATATCACTTTACAATGCCTTGGTAAGGCCACACTTGGAATACTGCATCCAGTTTTGGTCACCACGATGTAAAAAAGATATTGAGACTCTAGAAAGAGTACAGAGAAGAGCAACAAAGATGATTAGGGGATTGGAGGCTATAATGTATAAGGAACGGTTGCTGGAATTGGGTACGTCTAGTTTAATGAAGAGAAGGACGAGGGGGGACATGATAGCTGTGTTCCAATATCTCGGGGGCTGCCACAAAGAAGAGGGAGTCAAGCTATTTTCCAAAGCGCCTGAAGGCAGGACAAGAAGCAATGGGTGGAAACTAAGGAAGGAGAGAAGCAACTTAGAACTAAGGAAAAACTTCCTGACAGAACAATTAACCAATGGAACAACCTGCTTCCAGAAGCGGTGAATGCTCCAATACTGGAAGTTTTTAAGAAGAGACTGGACAGCCATTTGTCCGAAATGGTATAGGGTTTCCTGCCTGAGCAGGGGGTTGGACTAGATGACCTCCAAGGTCCCTTCCAACTTTATTATTATTATTATTGTTGTTGTTGTTTTTGTTGTTGACTGTTTTTCAACGAAAAAATAATAGCAGCAACTTAGGAAGTATCTGAAACAATGCATGAACATATATTTGAAAGAAATATGAAGGTTTGTTTACATAATCTTTCTCTTCCATCACGGAATCACTGATTCCCATATTACTAGTCTTAAAAATTCCTGGTTGGACTTATGTTAATGAAACATTCATACAATAAATAAAATTTAAATAGAAATTGATTGAAAAAAGTCTTCATCAGTTGAGAGAAGACTAATTTAAGCTTTCAATAATTAGAACGTATCAAAAATGAAATAATGTTTTATTCTCAAATTACAAAGAATGTGTTTGAAATGATAAACATCAGATTTAGAATGTATACCAGCATGCTAGTAGCAGCCCAGGGCTTGTCTCTCTAGCCCAGTCTAATATACAGGCACTCACATTTCATTGTCTGAGCAGCAGACTCCCTGATCAAAGTAAAATACTTCTTATAATTATATCCCTCTCCCACTGGCCTTGGCACTGAACTTGCTGAATCCAGTTGGTAGATAAGGCATCATTGTCACCCACATTGAGCCAGGTTTTGGTAAAATAAACCAGGTCTACTGCTTTCAGGATTTAATATTTTCAGTAATCCAACCACCTGGCTCACAGGATGAAATCATCATATTGGAGTAAGGATTTCCATCAGATTTCAAATGTTGAAATGTTTTCCTCTATAATGCCCACGAGATTCTCTTAATCCATTACTATTGGGATCTTGTTCATGCTGGGATTGATCAGGACTCCTTTTCCTGACTATTCAAAATGGCCTCAATGTGCCAAACATTCCTCTGGACTATTCACAAATAACACATTCATTCATACATGGAATCACCAAATCCTTTTGTATCAAAATACCCAGATTGTTCCCCACTGATGCCTACAAACTTCCCAGCCAAGCAAGTCAATATCAGAAGTTTCACAGCCAGTCTCTCCTTGCCTCCCATCAAGTGGCTCAAGTAGGTGTAGAAGAAGCTGAGTAAATTTTAGAAAATGGGAATCCTGGTGCCTGCCTAGTATAAGACTGGAGAATCCCCATGTAATACTAATTAAAAAAATTAGAGATTTTCCAACAATGTAGTCCAAAGCCACCAGAGATCATGGGTGGGATGGTAGAATCTCACCAATTCAGTTTTTAACTTAGGCCAGCCACTCCTTATTGCAGTAACTCAGTGGTTCTCAACCTGTGGGTCAGGACCCCATTTGGGGTTGAACGACTATTTCATGGGGGTCCCCAAACAACACAGTCCACCATTTTTTCCCCCTTTTCCTTAGCTGTGCTACTCCCTTTTATTCTATTGGCTTTTGAAAGCCAATAGAATAGACTCTCTTGAATAGAGTCTAATTCTATTGGCTTTCAAAAGCCAATAGGAATTGTCCAGGCTGTCTCTGCCCTGCTAGCCCGCCAAAAGTCCCATTCTGCAAACGGTGCTGCACCAGTTGAGTAGTCCTTGACTTACAACCGGTTGAGTAGTCCTCGACTTACGACCGGTTGGGGGTCGCGGCATTAAAAAGGTTGAGAGCCACTGCAGTAACTTAAACATATGATCATAATAACATTGATCTGTCCAACAGCATCCCTTCCAGGAAATAAGCTGATCAGTAGCTGGTGCTGTTGAGTCTTCTATAAACAGTCGCAGCAATAATAAAGAGTGCAAAACCAGAACTCTAGAGTCTCTGCTCTTCATGTATCCAGAAGCTTCCAACATCTTCCAACCTACATGTCTTTTCCACATGCCATCTTCTACTTCCAACAATCATTTCCAATAAGCAATGCAGTCCCCAAAACATCATCACTCAGTTTGTTGTCTAAGGGACAGACTACCAAAACCAACAGCAGCATTCCACAGATTGACTTGGTCAGGGCTTATTATCAAAGAAAAACCTTTATCCAGTGCCAGAAGTTTTGAATTTATTTATTTATTTATGAGACTTATATACCGCTTTAAGTGCAAGCATTCTCTAAGCGGTGTACACCAGTAAGCAATGTATATATATATTTACATTGCCCCCAACAATCTGGGTCTCATTTTACCTACCCTGGAAGGATGGAAGGCTGAGTCAACCTTGAGCCAGTGACATTTGAACCGCTGACCTGCTGAACACAGTCAGCTAAAGTGGCCTGCAGTACTGCACTCTAACTGCTGTGCCACCTTGGCTCATGCATACAAAATATCTCATCAGACAACATGGTCAAAGTGTATTGAAGAACTGCTGCCTTCCATCTTTCTCTAATGGTGAATGAGGGCAGCTGAACAGGACTGAAGGAGGCTTTCAATTGAAGCTGTGTTCAAGCACAAGGGAGGGTGTCTGACTCAATTATAAAATATTCTCAATAAGTAAATTAAAAGAGAAAAGTGCTTTCCAAAAGCTAATTATGTATATTTATACATACTGTAGAAGAGTCATTTTTGGAATGCCATTACTTGAGCTCATTATTGGATATAAGTAATGTTATAAAAAGTTACCTTATTAATATAGGCAATCAAAAAGATTGTAAAGGTTAATCTAGACAAAATTGTAAAAGAATCTTTTTAATGAATTCTGAATAACAACAAAAATGAACAGAATAATGGAAAAAAGTCTGTTTCTTTTTGCAATATGGACAGAGACCGTATATTTTTTGGGAGAAATTAAATCTTTGGCATTTAACATGTCCATCATACACAGTTTCCTCATTTTTCTTGAAAATAAAACATTTTTAGATGAAAGATACTAAGAAGACCAATATTTAAAATATATATTAAGCTTTTAATATTATAGGAAGTTTTTCTCCTGGAACAAAATGAAGTATTGTATATGAAACAAGAAAAAAACAGTGGGCTAGTATTAATATTTATGAGACATCTTATATAAAAGCATGAAAGTAGTTTGTTATTTTTGTTGTACTTTTTAGATTTTGTAACTTAAAAACAACGTACAACACATACAGTAAAAAAGATGGATAAAGAAATAAAAAAAGAAACAAAATTTACTTTTGAAACCTATATGAGAAAAAGTGACTTCAGAAATATCTAGAACAGGGTCCCCAATCCCCCAGTCTATGGACCAGGATCGAGCTACAGCGTGCCAGCAACCGGGCCGCACAAACAAGCAAAGCCCCATTCGTGGGATGCAGGCAGCACACAAAACACACTGTCTCTGTCTGCAGAAAAATCTTTCTCCACAGAACCAGTTCCTGGTGCCCAAAAGATTGGGAGCCTCTGATCTAGAACATGTGCCAGCAGATACTTCATAGAACACAGAACATAGAATCATGGGGCTGGAAAGGACCTCATTGGTCTTCTAATAAAGCAGGAAATCTTGTACCATCCTAGACAAATGGTTGCCCAATTTATTTTTGAAAAACTCACCATGACCTTTGGAAGATGACAGACCTGTCTAGAGTATAGATACACTACGAAAAAGCTCCCTAGAAGGAGATTCTAGAACTGGGATGTCAAACTGCTGGCCTGCGGGCCGGGCACATCATGAGGAAACTGCACCCACCCCATTGCCAGCAATGGGGAAAAAGTTCCGATACGTCATGTGACATCATGTGACGTTGCGAGTTTGACATGTCTGTTCTAGAAGTTTCAGCACAGCAATAGTGCTTCCTCTGATAATTATAGCAATTAAGTCTACAACAGTGATGCAGTTCTTCAGATGTCCTCAAACTGATTAGGACCTTACATATTATAAGGGAACCTGGAATTACAATGAAATCACAATCTTAAAAAAGTATTTTCAATTGCAAGAAAAATGATGCATGTTTCCTCATCACACAAGTTAAGCAGCAGTGATACTTTTTTTTTCAAATGATTTCCTTGTGTTTTTATTTCATTCAAATCCATTGGAAAATTATTCCTTTTGCAATTATGGCTATACACACCAAGATTTTGCAATTGTGCAAAATATGAAAGTTTCCACATTTTATTCTATCATTTCTTATTTATTTTGATGTAAGATAATTTATAATTTATTTCAAATGAGAAGAGATTTTCTTGGCACTCTTATACATGAAGGATGATATTCTTGCAATTATTGTTAGGTGATATCAAAGAGATATTTGTGACTATTGCTAAATGTCTATGGAGATTCTTAATCATCCAGGTTATAGTTATCCCAAAGGTGCTTTTTTCATGACGCAACTGGACTTTCTTGTTTTTCTCTGAAGACATTTTTCTTCTCATCCAAAAAGTTTCTTCAGTTCTGGCTGGATGGTGAGGAATGGAAGTTTCTTCAGCTCTGGTTGGATGGTGAGGAATGGAAGGATTTATACTCCTTGCAGACAGCTGGTGATTTGCATTCTTTTAAGGAGTTGTTGCCTGCAAGGAGTGCAAATCCTTCCATTCTCCACCATCCAGTCAGAGCTGAAGAAGCTTCTTGGAATGAGAAGCAAAACATCTTCAAAGAAAAACAAGAAAGTCCAGTTGCCTCGTGAAAAAAGCACCTTTGGAATTTGTGACTATTGTGGTTTTTTTCATTCCATAGTCACTTCTTCAACTTTCTCTGATTCCATGTCCTGAATTAAATTGTCAAGCAAGTCATCCTACTTTAAAATATGAGAAGTGAAGAGTTTGAATTGTATTTACTTGGAATTGGCTAAGTGAGACTAGCTAGGAAATCTGTTGGTGGACCATGTGCCCCACTGTCCACCACTGACCAGTTTATTCCACTTACTGATCTGTAGCATTTGATATATGTGTGACTCTGTGGGTGGAAATTTCACAGATAGTCTTGATGGAAACATTGAATGACATCCACCAGCATCTGTAAAGTTACAATAAGGACAGATAATTTTCCTATCATTTTCCTCAACTGATTTTTTTTTCAGGATTCTCTCTGAAGTTACTCTAATTACATTTGGTAGTTATTGAAAAAGAAAGCCCTTGCTGTTTCTCTCCATTACAGTCTGTGAATGTGCCTAATACCATACGTGTTGTAAGAAATATGCAGCAGATAAAAGCCCTACTTTTTGCTATTTGGGTAAAAGTGAAGGAAGCAGGAAATGAAGAAGAATATAAAGAACACAGTTGTTAATTTTGACATGGCAATTCAGTGGCTCAGTTTCTTTTCCCAGATCCTCTCATATACAAGTACTGCTTCTCTTACTAAATTAGAAACTGAAGAATGTATAAAGCAATATATAGATATAAAGCCTATGTGCCAAAGGAAAAATAACTCCAGGCATATGTAGCTGGGTCACTTATGCAAGCAGACAAATTAAATGTCGGGTGATCTCACCACTTTTAACTGCAAGCGAATTGACCTTTAGGCTGGAATGTGAAAATTACCATTCATGTATGCTAGATTATCTGTGGCTTTCTTCTGAATCAAACCCATTTTCTTTCAGCACATTTTTTCATTGTTTCTAAAAGGATATCAAATGTTGCTTTTCTATTCCTGGATTGTCAACTCAGCAAATGTGTCATTGTTTTAATAGTTATGGAAGTGCCTTTCTAAATCTCTAGAAAGCCAGGAGGATTCCCAAACAATGATGATGATGATAGAATAGAATAGAATAGAAGCTGGAAGGGACCTTGGAGGTCTTCTAGTCCAGCCCCCTGCTCAAGCAGGGGAACCCATGATGATGATGATGATGCAGTTTGGAAAGGCACCTCTGCACTTTTCTTTCTGAGCTGGTATTGTTATTTGTTGTAAAACTATTAAATGAAAACTAAAAAATAGTAAAATGGACACCCTCACTATGTAGGATTCAAGAGATAGTTTACTTTTCCTCTGTATTTTTTTTCAGCCAGCTCTTCCATTTATATACCAAGGTCCACCTAAAATAGTGCTCAAGCTAGGTAGCAATGATAAAACAGGAAAAATGAAATTATAAAACAAATAGATCAGAACTTTTCAGTAAAAGAAAATAAACTCCACCTGCCTGATTATTTCAGCACATACTAGTTTAAAGCTGCTTAACAAGAAATCGGATTTGTTTCCAAAGTTGCTATTCTGGTACTTCATTCAATAGCTATGTATAGAAAATATTTACAAATTATTTTATTGCCAGAAAATTGGGAAAACCTTTCATATAAATGGATAAAGATGTTCTCAAAAAATCATATTAATGCCTTCAAGATTTTTGTAAGACAATTGCTTTTGGGTATTCACATATTGTGTGCCTGTATAAAATTACTTAGATTTATTTAATAAAGTGATTCATACTGAGGAGATGGCGTGATTTACTGTGTTTCAACAAAGATGGCTCCTTTTTTTAGCTTTTCTCCAAATATTGACCAAAATACTTCCTGGTTGGGTGGCTTCGGGATTTTCCATAGAGTATGCCAAACTGCCTAGCTGGCAAGCCTAACAAGTCTGGCAAACTCAGAATACAAGAATCCCTTGGATTTCTGGAAAGAGTTTTATTGTTACTACAGTAACATAACAGGATCTTGAAAGTCTATCAGAGCAATTCTCTGTAGATGTACACCAATTATAATACCTTATTTTAGAGGAGTCGACCAATATCCTGGACCACAGGAAAATATAAAAGGATGTTGGGGTGATGTTGTGAGAACCAGAGGAATTTCTAATATTAACTGCTTTGTTGGCAGGTGACTGTTGTTTTCCAGAAGTAGATCTCTTTCACAGTATTTCAAAAACAACACTACTGGCTTAGTTATTATCTAGATGATTACTCATTGTTATATAATTCATTGCTTTAAGAAGTTGCCATGAAACAACAAAATGAAATATTTGCTGTTTACCCTAACCCATAATGAGCTTACCTGATATATCATTTGAAAGCTTGCTTTTAAGGACAAAGCTACCAACCAAGTCAATAAAGCTAAACATAATCCAGTGATATTGCCAATACTGTCCTTGGAGCTGCCTGTCTATAATGCATCAGATAGATTATACCTGGATTACACTAATAGAAAGTTTCATACGGGAGGCCTTTGTTAGATCCCATCCTAGTATTAAAATCCTTTTTGATACTGAGATCTTAATTGGGATGGGCATTTACCAAATTAGTGATAGACATTTGCAGGTTATGCCATTGCACTTTTCATAGTAGTGTTCAGGTGAATGAAGGCAAACATGAATAAACAGCCACCTAAGAAAGTGATAATAACGAATCAAAGATACAGCACAGAGACTCAAATCAAGTTGAATAACTTCAGTCGTGAGTTTGGTAGAAAACAGAGTACAACTTTTTGGATCTGCTTTTCTTAATACCAGGAGAATAATTCAGTTAAAAGCAAGTAAACCTATAAATGTTAATATTGTTGTAATATATATCATATCCTGATACAGTATAAAAGAATAAAAAATAGGAATATAATCAATAAAAGCAATTCAGCATAAATGCAGTAGTTTTCACTGTTGCTGTTGGTATAGCAGTACTCAAATATGTCAGTTTTAACTTAAAATCCCATTTAATTTTAAATCCATAAAGATATATCCTTTATTATTTTCAGCTTTCTCTAATCTATGGAACTTTTGTATGCAATTTTGCTTTAATGCCAAACTGTTAATTGTCAAGAAACCCTTTTTAAATTCAGATTTTCCTGACTCTGTTTTGTTACAGAAATCTTTGATACTTCTTTGAAATAAATTTTCATGATTTAATGTTTTTTTAAAAAAGAAGCCAGTAACTATAACTTCCCCCTTTTAATGAGGTTTTCAAAAATGTTAATTTCTAGATGCATCTCTCGCAATATTTAAAATGTATTCTTAAAAAACATTTGTACAGAGAAAGAAGAATGCTAATGTATTTTGTTTATTTTGTTAGTCCATGCTATACTAAATTCTGGTAGATCTGCTTTATATCTCTGAAAGGTAAATTTTTTCTAGGGTTAGTAGCAGTTTTTAAAAATCTATTTAAAAAAAAAACAGGAATGAAAAATGAGACTCTTCTGTGTACAAAGTCTTTCCTGAAACTTTATAGAGTCAGGAAAATATGCAATAGGCACTGTTCTATAATTTGGCATCATTATGCCTCTCATTTCCAGTTATTTTTTTTAAATGACATACTTAGCATGTAACAGTCTAGTAGATCCCTGATTATAATTACAGAATTTATTAAAATGTATCCTGCTGATTTCTAGACAAAGGCAGTGAAACATGCAGATACGCTTACTTTTAATTAAACCTATAAGGTAATATTTTGGTCTTTATCTCAAGACAGTTCCTCCCTGAGGTCTGAGGATATTTTGCTATTGCTCAAAACCAACAAGAAGCCATGAAATATATTAAAATGCATATGTTTGATTAATTACTTTGGTGCATATACTGCAGAACTAATAATCCAAATGGATTGTTATTTAATGTTAATTCAGTATTTTTCTATCCTCATGAGGAAAGAGGTTGATGATTTCACATCTCAAAATCCCATTCATAAAATTATCCTTCTGAAAATAAACATTACAGGTAGTCCTCGACTTACGACCACAATTGAGCTCAAAATTTATGTTGCTAAGTAAAATATTTGTTAAGTGAGCTTGCCCCGTTTTACAACCTTTCTTGCCACAGTTGTTAAGTGAATCACTGGAGCTGTTAAATTAGTCAAACTGTTGCTAAGTGAATCTGGCTTCCCCCTTGACTTTGCTTGTCAGAAGGTCACAAAAGTGGATCATGTACTGTCGGCACACAGCAGCCGTCATAAATATTAGTCAATTGCCAAGAGTCTGAATTTTGATCACATGATCATAGCGATATTACCACAGTTGTAAGTGTGAAAACTGGTCATATGTCACTTTTATCAGTGCCGTTGTAACTTTGAACGGTCACTAAACAAAGTGTTGTAAGTCAAGGACTACCTGTATTCACCATATAATGGAATTCAGATATATCAGACTTTTTTGGGCAAGGACTCTGACACTCTACTGGCTCTGAAGACACATCTCTACAGCATGCTAGAGCCAAGTCAGTGAGAAAACTATGCATCGAACACAGGCCCCAAAGCCAGTTTGGTACCTTGTAAATAAAGGTTGTTTCTTATTACTCGGGAATAGATGGACAGAGCAAATAGGACCTTTTGTAGTCTGAAAAAGAATGAATAGGGATCCATCAGCCTGCCCTTCAGATATACACTACTGCCTTCCTTTCTGTTTACTTCTAGCTAAAACAATAATATTCCAATAACCTATGGCGGGATGAGATGGGGAATATCAATGTATACAGAGATATGGAGCTTAGAATTCCATTTGCCTATGACTTTAATGTCTTCATAAACAGAATGGAAATAATTTGTTTTTTATAAATGTGAGAAAAAGTGTAACATACGACCATTTAGGAGCCATTAAATGCTAACCTCTTTAAAAACTGGACTTGAATACCTGAATATTTAATCAGATTTGTGATCTGGAATTTGGGGGCACCATTTTCTCCCTGATAGGCTCCTCATTTTTATCAGTAACATAACAGGAAAAATGCAACATTTCCCCCCCCCCATGCTTGGCATATTTGTGTCAGATAAATTTAGCCGGTAGACTAATATACATATTGAAAAATATGTAGCCAAGCTAATGGAAGATGCAAGATCTGATCCACATCTGGATCAATCTGTCACAAAACACAGCAGGCTAGCAGAAGGGCTGTTTATTGACTAAATTGAACTTGGGCTATTCCAGGGAATCTAACAATTGGATTGACTACACAGTGCTGTATGTCAAGCACTGAATTTAAATTTTTAAAATTCAGAAACAGAGAAAAATGTATTAAACTCAGTGAATAATATAGCACTTGTGCCTCTTGAGATGGAAAAGCATTTTGTGTAGTCTGCTAGGCTGCATTTGACCTCATACATATTAGACATTACAATGAGAAAATGTGATTTATTGCAGGAGTTAGTTCCTTGTATTCACACTTGAGAAAAATGCTCATGCATACTCCTTTCAGATGATAATGTGATCATTGTCTCCTAATGCTAGATTATGTCAGTAGCTGTGCCCTCAGCCCATATTTATTCTACTATACTCCTTCGGTTTTCTCACAGTAGTGGGATAAATGTTTCCTTTTGCTTTTTTCTGAGTCTTGTTTTTTGTTTACTCAGGAAAGATTTATGAAAGCCTCTATAAGTTGATTTCATTATCTGCCATAAAGCTTCTTCTTTCATTACGTGCCATAAAACTTCTTGGCGTATGCATAACAGAGGACAGTCCTTCCTTAGCCATCTTCCTATTTTACCCAATGTTTTATACCAAGATGGTTTTACTTTAAGAGCTGATCACCCTAAAATGATGATAGACAAATCTATCAATTTCACTTTTTTCCTACATCTGATTTTTTTTTTTTAAAAATAAGACTCAAATACTTTCTGCCCTATTAATGAAGAAAAGGGCAAAGTTTGGTATGATACTATATCAAAAAGGAGAAGATAAAATATACTTGTCTGTTTTGTGTGCATGTTATTCCATTGTATTGAAGTTAAATGTTTTGAATAAAATGGAAGCAATCTTCCTCTTGGAGGCATACCAAGTGAATGAAAATGACAAAGCTATCCCTATGTATGTGTCTGTCAAAAATATCAAGGTGATGATTAAGACTGCCCAATCAAAGCTGCCCTCCCTTTTCACATGTGTCCCATGTCCCTGAAATCTAGCCACAACATACTTTAATCTCAATCTTTCTAGCATATATCTACTTAGCATCATGTTCATTGTCCCTCCTTTTTTTCCACTCTTCCCAATTCTCAGAGCTAAATTATGAAGCCAGAGAAGATTTCTTTTAAAAGTCCCACATTTTCATACAACAAACAACTACCAATTAAGCTTTGAAGTTGACTATTTTATAATATATGTCTCCAATTGTTCTAGTAAGTAAATCATTTTATTATTTCTTCTCTGATTTAGGAAAACAAGTAATTTCCAATTCTTGTAACATAAACTTACAAGTGGCTTTTTTGCTGCATCCAAATAACTTTATTTAGGACAATATTAAATGGAACCTATTCTGAACCTATTAATTTTAATGAAACTGGCTATCTTGACTTGTGTCTGAAAATAGCTTCAAAGAATGTTCAGACTAAAAACATATTTTCTTTTAATGCCGTGCTTCTTTGAAGGTTGCAAAATTGTAAGTGTTAGAGATCTCTTTGTTGTACTTTGGATAGATTCAAGGTGTTTTTTTCATCAGAAGGATATGATAGGAATGAAGAAAAATAGAAAATGTCAGAGATTAGTTTATGGAGACAGAGCAAGATTACATCACTAAGCATTAAATACAATTATTATGATTGGTCACATAGTCAGCCAGATGTTTAGACTGGATGTGGCATTTTTTATCAAGTCCTTCCCAAGGAGTTCGGCTAGGCAGATGTTGTTGTATGATGATGATAAAGTTATCACGGGAGGATATAAGTTGGTCCAAGTAAAGCAGCTTTTTGCCATTGACTGATGGTGATTTTATCAATATTGATGGTGTTCAAGTGGAGCTCCAGATGTTTTGGGATTGCACCCAAGGCACTTGTTATAACTGGTACTATCTTTGGTTTCTTTTTCCACAAGCATTATACTTCTATTGCAGGTCTTTGATTTTTTTATTTTCTCCATTTCTTTTCCTTCTATTTTGCTGTTTCCAGGTACTGCCACATCCACTATCCAGACTTTTTTGCCTTTATTATCAACAAATGTTAAATGTTAAGTGGCAGGTGCTTATTTGTTTGAATTCTGAAGTTTTAGGGCACTTTAACTTTTTATTTTCTGTTAGTTTGCCTATTTATGGTACCACCAGTTCTTGCTTGCAAATAAATGGCATTGCTTGCAGATATTTCAATGGACCATTGTTGTTACTATGCTATGCCATTGTTTGTGGTCAATCTGTGTAATCTTTAAACTAGGTCATCCACTTTTTCCTTCAGCTTCTTTGCAGAAACAGTACTTGCTATTTGTTGCAAACTTCTTGATTCTGGCTTTTAAGGCTTGGTCTTATGCAGCCAGAATTAGCCCTTCTGTCTCTTTCTTCATTTGTCCTACTCTTAGCCATTGCTTGCTAATTTTTTGTGTGTACTGGCCATGTAATACTTTACCTTACCATGTCTCTTTTGGCCAGTAGTTCTCATTAATTATTATATTATAATATTATTATATATTATTTTATGATAAATATTATATTATTGATATTATTGTTGTAATTATATTAGTATTATTATATTGGTAAGCTATAATTGAATACATAGTTCAAGACTGCTGAAAATTTAATAATTCAAGTCTTAATCAAAGACCTAAGAATTATTAAGTTTGCATCTGAGGTTATAGGCAGTTCCAAGCAAGGTTTGTTTTCCCTTTGGTAAAAGTAGGTTGTTTAGGTTTGATAAATTCAAAACTTCCAAATATCGAGGAAGTCCTCAGGTATTGGTCCAAGGGTACTAGTCATGATTAGTATAACAGTGGATTTCTTTTTCCATAAATATTCAACTTCAATTTGGAAGTCCCAGTATTATAGAAAAATGGCTTTTCTTCAATTCTGGAATCACCCAGTGGTATATAATGGTATGTGAGAATGATGAGGGGAAGGGATGTTTCCTAGGTATTCATCAGATAGAAGGGGAGTGGCTTTATAGTTAGAGGAAGAAACTTAGGAAGGGTCCACTCTTATTGATCAAGCTTTTAAAAGTGGCAGCAGATTGGTATCTTCAGACTTGCAAGATTCTGTCAATATAGTCTTACAGTAAAGTAGAATTAGCTCATCTACTCATGTTTCTTGTCTGATTTAACTGGGAAGGCTAACAATTATAGCAACATCAATGAACTAGACAAACTTTCTTCTTTTCAATGACTGTTTTATCAGGCATGTTCTGGGTAAGGTTTCTCTCTGGATCTTGACCCCCTCATTTGATGGTTCCAGCAGTTCTTGATACATTTAAATCACAATCTTCATTGGCAGAGCTTCTAGTGACAAGTTTTGATGCTTCTTAGAGTCAGTTTGTGAAAATTTGCTGCAGCCACTGATCAAATGGTCAGTTGTTTCATCCTTTTCACTACAAAGGCAACACTTAGGGTTCTTCATTACATGATGAATTTTTTTCCCTAAGTGATTTAAAAATGCATGCTTATACTGCACTGTGACTAAAACAGCAAATGTAATTGGTCTTTATTGTTTATAAATCTGTAGAAGATTGAATTAGGGGTCATCAGTGAATATCAATTTTTTCTATAGATACTGGTTTTCTTATTATAAAAACTATTACTGAGGCAAGTGAGAAAAACTGAAATTGAAAAGACATGATTTACTTTTCAGAACATGTTTTTGCTTTAGCTTTAGTAGTATTGGAGGCTGAGTCTTGTAGCAATTTTTCTTATAGTTTTCTGCATCTTCATTCTACGAAGGAACAATATCCATTAATTAGGTTGTCATAAGATTTTATTTCCAACTGTACGTTAGATGCTTTTTCACTTCTGGGGGTTGAAGATATGGTGGTTGCACTGCTGAATGAACTGCAAGTTGAATAGTGATACAATATTAATCATCCTGAGAGGTAAGCTTGCAAAAATTCATAAATTCACAAGAGAAGTCTGTTTTCAGGACAATTTACTATTCAGACCCATGTTCACACTGTGAATGATTGTAATTACATGCTGTGACAATAATACATTCATAAAATGAAGCAGGAATGAGCTTTTAGTCCATTATTTTAGGACACCAATTCACAGCCAGCCGCAAAATTAATACTGTGCAGACATAGCCATTTTATAGCAAAGAGCTAAAAAAAAAGGAAGTAATTTCAAAGTTCCTGACCTTTGCCCTTGGAAAGAAACTGTTAGTAGAGAAAGAAATCTGCTTAAGAACTCTCCCGATAAGTTACAGAGACACTTGATGTGATTACTCCAAAGGGGATGACCACAGAATCAAGATTTTCTATAGGAATGACTGAACTGCCTATTTAGAGTGCTTTAAGATAGCACACAGTGACTTCACCTGTATAGCACCTGAATCCTGACAAATATGCATAACAGCCAAATCAATGCTGGCTCAGGAATTCTGGGAGTTGAAGTCCGCATGTCATAAAAAAGCCAAGGTTACCTACCCCTATTTTAGATAATCCCAGGTTAGATTTGCACATGACAGAGAACCAGGAGAAGGCCCAACATTTTAGCATTATTTTCATACTTATATAGTGCAAAACACCTAAATGTAATGTTTTGATGATTTTTATGGAAAGTGCTTAGCAGGGCCATTCAAAAATTTGTTTTCTTAGGTTATGATGGGATCTTAAAATTTATTTATAGACTTGGGGAAGAGCAGGACTACTGGAAATTCAGGTACCAGGCAAGATTGCATCTCATTTGACTGTATGTATTTCCTCTTCATCACTATGTTTGCATTCTTATTAGCATGTCAAACCCCTCCAGAAGGAAAAACATGTCATTTTTTCATCTTCCTGCATGCAATTTTATTAAAGAGAAGGAGTGGCAAATCTAGGAGAATCCAGATATTAGCACTGGACTCTCAACTGGGATATGCAATACAATGTTTAATCAAAAGAAAACTTTGTCTATGGTTCATACTTAGAAGGATATTGTTTATTGTACCTTTGTTTTGAAAAACTACCTTCTAAGGCAAGGAATTGTGGGAATGGAAGGGTCGAGAGATCCTATTATCTAGCAGTTGATTGTCTGTGCTTTGCAATGGAGAGGTGATATGATATTCCTTGCAGAAGCCTCTTGTGTCTTCCCAAAGCCTTGCTAGCAGTTTCAGTAGGTGATTGGAAGAACTGGAAGTAATTTTGGCATGCACAACATACATAAAGCCTCTTTTGGCTACTCAGACTGCTGGTGAAGGGCTCAGAACAACAAGAACTGAAGTAATAGCCCATTTTGTTTTAGGTTTGGCATCTCTTATTGAACTTGCTCTGAAGAACTCAGTGCTAGAAAGGAGTGGGGTTTCTTTTCTTTATACATCAGCAAGTTGCCCTGGTCAGTATTGGTGGGACTGTTTTTAATGGTTCCTTGATTAGCTTGTTGTTTACTGTTAGTTTGTTTGTCTGAATTCATAGTTTCTTGATTGGATTATTGTTTATTTCTTGTTTGTTCTAGCATTAATCTTGGTGTTAATCTCTGTTTAAGTGGATGTTGATTGCTGGTGAATTTTGATCTTTTTGTTTTCCTTTCGGCTTTGTGATTGTCTCTTTTGAATAGAATATAGAAGTTGCTTTAAATGTTCATGAAACATGTTTATGAAAGAAGGAAAAAAAGTGCTGAAAAAGGGAGAGAGAAATATATACTTTTTATATTCTGGTGAGATAAGCAATTGTATTACTATCAAGATGCCTTCCTGGGTTAGGTATAATTCTAGAATATATTAACAAAAACATAATAATTTATGTTAATATAATCATGGCTGTAAGAATAAAATTACTGGCAATATCTGGGAACTTAAATTTGGACAATATGCAGCAATGACCAAACAAACAGCATATACTTTAATAGTGTTTCCATCTGAGATAATTATAAAAAGAGTAGACATTTCCCGAGTGTTTTATTTTTTACAGAATATTACAATTGCTTATGATAAAAGCAGTGCATTTTAGCAGAATGAATCTTTGGATTAATTTAAAAAGTTACAATTTATTTTTCTTTTCTTGGTTTTGTTTCCTGTATCTTATTCAAAATTCAGTATATTAAATCAGAGTTTCCCAATCTTTCAAGGTTGGGGGCCCCAAACCGGGGGGGGGGGGGGAGGAAAGAAGGGATGGGTTTGTGCAGGGGGGTGAACGCATGCACATCCATATGCCCAAACATCCATTGCTTGCACAAGTAAGGCTGTGAGCACTTGTGTGTGTGGAGCTGTGAGCATCTGCAATAACACTTGCACTAGTGGGGCCACGAACACCCAAGATGCATGTGGCGATGCTTACATGAGTGGGCCACAAACACCCATGGTGACGCATGCATGCGTGTTGCCGCAAACGTCTGTGACACTTGTGGCGATGCACATGTGAGAGGGACTGTATGCACAAACACGCATGTGCACACTGGCCAGCCACTTAAGCAGCCTGATAGCCAATAGCCCACAGCTCAGTAGTGGGCCAAGACCCACAGGTCGGGACCCCTGTATTAAATGGTTCACTTAAGTCTCTGCTTGTTGAATCTTTAATCTTAATCATTTACTTATGTTCCAAGTAAAAAGTGAAAAATAATTGGAATTTTTGTTTGTAATTAAAAAAACATAATGAAAAAGCTAAGCCAGAAGTAAAAAGTACATTTAGTTAAAGAAAATCTAAGCAATAGATGTTGCAACAAACACCTTTCTCGTTTGAAGTGAATGCTTATTCTTTCATGCTATGCTAATACTTGACATCTTTTGGCAGATTAATTATCAATCAGAATAGAGCTGGATGGGACCTTGGAGGTCTTCTAGTCCAGCCCCCTCCTCAAACAGAAGATCCTACACCATTTCAGAGAAGTGACTGTCCAGTCTCTTCTTAAAAACATCCAGTGATGAAGCAAATACAACTTCTTGAAGCAAGAAATTCCACTGGTTAATTGTTCTCACTATTAGGAAGTTTCTCCTAATTAGTTTCCATCCATTGTTTCTTGTCCTGCCTACAGGTGCTTTGGTAAATAAGTTGACCCCCTGCTCTTTGTGGCAATCTCTCATGCAATATTTTGATTCAATATACAAGCTTGAAGAATAAAATATGGATAAAGAGAAAATTTTAGTATTCTCTGAAAAAGATGGTGATGCCAGGCAGTTTAGCACAATAGAAAAATCAGGAGTGAAAATCCATAACTATCTCAACTTGACTTATCCAATCTCATCTCTCTGTTTTTGTCTGTCTCCGTTGCTCTCTTATTTGGCACATTGAATATTAAGATGAAAAGTTTATCCATAATAAAAGAAAGGATAGTGAGCATGATGGAACTTGCATTAGAAAAAGGCCAAAATGACTGTATGAATTAGAGATGGGACATTGTCTAAATTTAATAATGATTGGAAATGTATTATTGACTCTTTGTGGAAAACAGAAAAAAAAAAGAAATGATATATGCTTAGGATAAAGATAAAAATAATAGATTATAGGCAAAATGTAAACAATGCTGTAATCATAGAGTAAATTTATAATCATGTGTAAAATTACTGTAAAACAAAATTGGAGATCACTTTTTTATAATCCTTTTTTCCTTTTCTTTGATTTCTGCAGTTTTTTTCTCTTTCAAATATTAGTTCTTGTTAGTGTTTATTCTTTATTTAAACTTCTAGTAAAGTTGTATTTGAAGGAAGTTGAAAAGTTCTTTTATTATCAAATCAGTGGGTACTTCCAAAGTGTTTCATGAAATTTCTATAAAGCAGTTCCCTGAATCCTGCATGTTGTAGTTTTCTCTCATAACATTTCTAAAGTTTCTAAGATGAGGTATCCATTACTCATTTAAAAGTATTTCTTTTTTCTATTGATAATATATATCATTTTGTTAAAAAAATTCCAAAAATTAGATCCCAAATCTTTTCTATTCCAATGCAGATTTTAGTTCATTAAACATAAAGTCAGTTTATACAGAATATTAAACTGTTATCAATTAGCCCAATTCTATTTTCAGTGTTCTACCTAAACAGCACACTGAATTCCATCATTTCACTTTACACAGAAAGCTTCAGAAGAAAAAAGATTAAAATTATATGCATCTTTTGATTTTGTTTTAAACAAGTATGGAAAGGAGGACCATATCCTGAATATAATTATCTTCATCCTGTTTGAAGGTTGAAACAGCCATAGAAGCATTTGAAGCTTAAGGCAGAATATTGTAGGTTTGCTGTAATATAACTAGCTGTGTGTAACCAAGGGCCATGCAACTCTGATAAAAGAGTTTGAGAGATGGCGTATGTAGAATCTTTGTTCCTATTTAGCTATGGTGTCATAACTTGGTGTTACATATTTTTAGAAATTGCAACTTTTAAGTTCATAAAACTATTCTAACCAATATACTGTTTTATATATAATGCATTTTTTTCTCATCAAAAGGACAGCATTTCCTTGCTTACTTTCTTTACTGTCTTTTCATCTTTCTCTTATTACTCCATTTAGGGCAATTATATACACACCTAAATGTACACACACTTTGAAGTTTTCTTCAGAAGGAAGAAACAACAATAACACATGTTAGTTTTTATTTTTGAAAAAAGAAAAATAGTATTTAATGGTCTATCTTTTGAATATCTACAAGACATTGGCCCTCTTATTGCTTTTTTAAAAATAAATTTTATTAAAAGTTTTAAAGAAAACTTAAAACTAACACAAACTAGTACAAAATAGAGAGAACAAAGTAAGAAAGAGAGAAAGAAAAGCAAAAAGAAAATACAGAAAAGAAATAGAATGAAGAAGCTTCCAATTACCTCTACAGGAAATATAAGCATGATTACTATTATTGCTTATTCTATGTTTACAAAAGATCACTTTTTTTCCTATCATAAGTGCATTTTTTCTGTTTCATGCAAAAAAAAGTTTATAACAGTTTCCAGTCAACTGTAAATGTAAGCATTGTCTTTTCTCTGATCAAGAAGTTTAATTTAGCCATGTCTACAACCCATTCTTCCACTGTGGATGATGTCAAACTTTGCCACTTTTGAGCAAATACAGGTAGTCTTTGACTTACAACAGTTCATTTAGTGTTTATTCAAAGTTACAAAAGTACTAAAAAAAGTGACTTGTGACCAGGGCTTTTTTTCTCATAGAATGCCCAGAATGGAGTTCCGGCACCTTTTTTGTAGGGTAGGCAAGGCGGGTTGTATGATGGGTGTGAGTTCTGGCACCTTTTTTTTTTTTTTAGAAAAAAAGCACTGCTTATGACCATTTTTCACACTTACGACCTTTAAAGCATCCCCATGGTCATGTGATCAAAATTCAGAATGCTTGGCAATTGGTTCATACTTATGACCGTTGCTGTGTCCCAAGGTCATGTGATCACCTTTTGAGACCTTCTGACAAGCAAAGTCAATGGGGAAGTGATTTACTTAACAACTGTGGCAAGAAAGGCCGTAAAATGGGCAAAGTTCACTTAATAAAATTTTCGCTTAGTCACAAAAATTTTGGGCTCAATTGTGGTCATTAAGTTGAGGACTACCTGTAATAGTCTTGCTGCAGATTTTATGTATAAAAACAAAATTTCATTACTTTTTTTCAAGTTCCCTGTCTATTAGTTTCAAAAGAAAAAAATCTCTTGTTTCAGTTGTACTTTGATCTTTAAAATATTCTGAATGTATTCTGTATGTATTTGTATCCATTTTTTGGCTCTTTTAATGTCTACCAAACATGTTTAAAATTTCCCCTCATATTGTTCACATTTCCAACAAAGATTTGAAGCATGTTTATACATTCTACACAACTTGAAGAAAAATAGAATAGATTGAATATGATTTTTTTTGTATTGGTGAATATTTGTGGATGTTTTCTTTCCTAGGATCACACTGTTAACAATTTCTAGGTATGGAGAAAGAACTGCCATTTTGTTTACTCAGAAGTTTCAACTACAACTTTTTTACTTCATGTATTCTAAAAAGAGTATGTGCCAAGTACTAAGAATTTTATTCAAACTTCTTTCTGAAATCTGACGGTCCTTCTTGAACTTCATTATTTTAGATAACATTAGATAAATAATAAGTACAGCTTAGAATATGTAAAATGGGTATGAAAGGTAAAAAAATTAAGATGATAAAGCACTAAAAAGAGAAATGGAGAGAAGATAGTTCAAGAGATGGCATATCTCTAAAAATTTAGGCAACTGTTGGATGGAAGCAAAAAGCTAGCATTTTCTGCCTCTTTTTACAGTTATCAAGTAGTCATGTGGACTTGTGAAGCTCATTAGATGTGGTAGCCTTGTGGATGAGTGTGTAGTAAAGCACTTCATGCCATTGTAAAATGTCATTCTCCTCCTCCAAGTGGATATGTGACCCCATTTCAGGCATCAGGCAACCTGCTCATCTTTCTGATTGATTACAGCACCCCATGGTCACATGACCATAATTTGCAATTTTTGGGGGCAAAAAAAAGTCAATTTGGAAAGATGGTTTTACATTACTACTGCAGCATTCACTTAACACTACAGAGATTTGTTTAATGGCCATCACAAAAAATATAAAATTGGATCTGGTCATATGGGAGCCTCAACTTGTAATTGTAATGACTTACAACCAGAAATCTGGTCCCAATTGTGATCATAAGCCAGGGATTACTCATACTCTTGACTCTAGTGTTAATTTTTAAAAGGCCAGCAAACAAACAAACAAAGAAAAAAGAACTGGGAGAGTAAATGAATCAATATTTCATAGCAGGAAAAGAAAAGAAAGTGTCTATTTGTCTGATAGTATTGTCTGCCTTTTTTCTATGAAGATTTTTGGAAGGAGCAAAACATGTTTATGAAGCCAAGGTAGCACAGCTGGATTTTATTTCAAATATAACTGTAGAATTGGCACCATCCATTCTTGACTTACCAACTAGATCACATACACAATAACTGAAAAATGAATCTGTTTTACATGCATTGATATGTGCGTAATTTAAAAGCACAAGAATTATACATTTTTTTAAAAATCACTCAGAGGGACTGCTGAAAGGAAGGTTCAAACAGTCATTTCCAAATTATGTTTTATGGACCCAGATGAAAGATGTGGTGCACTTAGTCTAATCACTGAGTGGTTATAGCAATTAAAATACCCTGTCTCATTACAGCAATTGATATTTTTCATCCAAACTCATTTTGTCATCTATTGTGCTCCCTAGTGATGAGATGATAAGTTCCTGACTGATGCTTTCTCATCAAGACAACTGTTCACTTTTTCTCTCCTTTATCTTTGTTTTCTTTTTCTGCAAGTCAAAGGCTTTCCTAAGAATAAAAGTTGCTTTATATTTGCAAATGAATTGATATTACAAAGCTGGTATTAGTTTTAATTAGATCAATGGTACTTAGGTACATCCTACTGCCTAGCAATACATTTCATTAAATTCAAAAATAATCAGCTGACCTTTTCAACAAGGCAGTTTCCATGTCAAAAGTTTGACCTTCTTAGAACATGTCTTGAGCTTCTGGCACACTAATTGTCACATATACAATTAGGGTATGTAATAAAGGCAAGGCTTATTCTGTCTGAACTGTTCCATCAATTCCTGACAACAGGGCCTGAAATGTGTTAAAGACTCTAATGTACATTATTTGGATTCTTTGCATGATATGAGCACCTCTTATATTCAACCCTTTTGGCTTGAAACAATTATAATAGGCAACAACACTAACACAATCATAGGGACAAATTTTGACCATTTCATTATTTTGCTATCACGGAGATATAATTGGGGCATATTTTTGTTGTCATCATATTTTATTGCAGTCATTTAACCTTGTAGGTTGAAAGTAAGAATTCTTTTAGATATTGGAAAGAATGTGGTGAGGATTCTAGCAGATATATTATGAAGATAATTATCCACAGTATAATACTAGAGCTACTTTCATCCATCATGACTGCTAGAAAATCTCTTTTAGAGATATGAGCAGTGAATTAAACGTTTCACATTTGCAAGAAACCATCTGTCCAAGATTTGCTTCACTGGTTTGTCAATGAGTGGCTTCCCATAAATTTCTTAATGTGACATAGTTCAGGGATCACAAATGTGAATATTACTACATTTTGAATGCTTTACCTAAAAGTTTTGATCTTGCCTGTTTTATTTTAAAAATCTAACTATCCCTGCTGTCTAAAACTCTGTAAAGATACAGATATCTAATCAGCAATGTTCAGTGTTAAAAAAAAGAAAAAGAAAAAAATGTGTAATAAGAAGCACATCATAATAAGCAGTTTTTCAAAATCAGCGAGAAGCCACTTTTAATATGAATTAGAGAAGTGAAAAAGTTGTCTTAAAATATGTATTTGGTGAAAGGAATATATTCAAAGGAATGAAATGCAAATGACAGTTCTAAGAATATAAAATGCTGCTATTGTGTCAAATCTTGTTTTTCTACTTTTTCTTCTCCTCCTCTTTGTTTAGTATAATGTTTTCTCCTTAGCAATTTAAGAAACAGGCAGTGTTGATTATTTTAACCTAGCTATTATTTCCAAAAATAATATTTTTGCTGAAGCTGATTTAATGAGTCTGGTGATCTGCTAATTAAAATTCTAAAATTAGAACAAATGACAAATGTGATGTCAGAATTTCCTGGCCAAGGAAGAACTTGTAATTTAATAGTGATCAATGAACAGTTCTGGCTTTTACGACCTTGCACATTCATTTTCTAAATGTCTTTTATCCATTAATTATTACCATATTTTGAATGAGAATTAAGGGAACTTATTTTTCAAGGTATTTTCGATCCAGTAGGGATACCTATCCAAAATTAATAGGTATCTTTTTGTCAGCATTTTGTGGAAATGGGTAAGAAAACTTCTATAGCCTTTCTAATTCAAGATGCAGTCCCTTGGACTGCAAGGCGTTCAAACCAGTCAGTCCTAGAAGAGATCAACCCTGACTGCTCTTTAGAAGGCCAGATCCTGAAGTTGAAACTCAAATACTTTGGCCACCTAATGAGAAGGAAGGACTCACTGGAAACGGGCCTAATGCTGGGAAAGATTGAGGGCAATAGAAGAAGGGGACGACAGAGAATGAGATGGCTGGATGGAGTCACTGAAGCAGTAGGTGTGAACTTAAATGGACTCCAGAAGATGGTAGAGGACAGGAAGACCTGGAGGAACGTTGTCCATGGGGTCGCGATGGGTCGGACATGACTTCGCAATTAACAACAACAACAATTCAAGATGGAGAAGTCAGGAGAATACCAGTGCATGCAGCTATGGCATTAACATACTGTTTGTTTGTTTTTCATGTTAATGGAGCTCAGTCTAGTGTGCACAGAAAAAGGGCTATTTTTTTTTACCAATATTGGGAAGAAATGAGAAACCTATTGTCAAGTGCTTTTACATATTCAGTAAGTCTGTGTTATAAAAAAAACTCACTTAAAGAATGTTGGAGAGAATACAATGATCTTTTTATTAAAGCTAGCAGATTACAGCAAGCCATGGGTCTTTTGCTACCTACTGTTTAGAAGTAACACATATTTATCATTAACAATAAGTTTAAAATTAACCTTCAAAAGACATTAAAAGACTTTAAAATAAATCTTAATTTCAGTGCAAGAGATACTTAGGGATATTTTATGGCAATTTAGTTATTTAACAGCACCACTTAATCAATTACTGCTTCCATTCCATGTTTAATATGGAGTGTTAACTTGATTATTTGGTGAATTGGGGAAAACATCTCTATATGAATAAATTACAAACATAAACAAATATCTCTAAGAGGGAAATTCTAAGCATACCTTTCAAAGAGCAAACTTATTGAACTCAAAGTGACAAACTGAAATCATAGTCTCTCTCATAATCAGAAATATGTTTATGACAAAGTTAATCACAAAATATTAACTGGAAAGAAGAAAATTTGTCTAAACATAGTCTACTTTAGGGATGTCATAATACATTTTCTGTGGAATAATTTTAATAGCAAATCTGTAATTATTTAATTCATGCTTTTTGTTAATGCCTGTCAGGGAACTGTTAACAGGCATTTAATTTTCTGCACTCTGAATTATTCTGGCTGCCACATGCTTGTCTTTTTAATTGTATCTTTTCTCTGACTTGATCCTAGAGCAACATGATTTCCCACATGTGCTCTCACCTTTCAACTGTGCCAACTGCAAAGATAATCAGCAGGATCAGCCAACCAAAATAGCAAATATTTCACTTCCCCTTTTTGGATAGTTTTCTGTACAGTATGACATTATACAATTTAGACTATTTGGCTATAATTACATATGAAATACTGTGTGTCCTTCCTTGATCCTATTTATTGGGGATATTCATAAGCTTTAATGTATCAAAATACTATAAGATACAGTGAAAAACTGGGCAGTTTTAAAGAATAATTATGTAAATCTGGGTAGTATAAACTTATTAAGGCTATCAGTCATTATGACCATGTATAATGGCCACAGCTGAACACAGTATAGTTCTAATATTTTAATTCTAACATTATTGGAATTGTTCATATTTCTAGGATTTGTGCTCATTTATTTTGATGTTTTGGTAAAAGTGTGTTACAATGAACTCTGATTCGCATAAATTACGTAAACCAGGGGTCCCCAACCTGTGAGCCACAGCCCACTACCGGACTGTGGCCTATTGGCCACTGGGCAATATGAGTGGCTGGCCAGAATGTGTGTGTGTGTGTGTGTGCACGTTTCCCCCCACTCATGCTAGTGTCGCTGTGACCGTAACATGGGTGCTAGCATTGCTCTTGCAGCCCCGTTTGCTGCATGCATGCACTTGCGGCCCACTTTGCATGTGTGCATGCACACATAAAGGCGCCTGCCCCTCCCTTTCTCTCTAGGCCACCAATCCAGAAAAGGTGGGGACCTCTGATGTAAACCATTAAGTGATCATCAGATAAGAAAGAAATATCCTTTAATACCACCAGCACAAATAGCTCCTGATACTGCATATGTTATCAGGAAAGCTATTATTCTTGTCAACATTGGAGCTTCTAAAAAAAAACGCTGCACATAAGCAGATATGAAACAAAGACTGAAGATAGATTTGTTTGCAATTTAATTATTTTATGTGGTGAATTAGTCTGGATTCCCAAGAGGAAGGGGCTGCATTCCAGAGGAACAAGAGACGTGATGCTTAGATAATTTAGTTGGGAGAAATAGAGCCAGAAGAACTCTTCCCGAAGTTCTCTGAGATTATTTTTAATAATGCAGGTAGTTTGTTTTATGTTCACATGTTCTGGAATCCAGGAGTCAGAAATCCCTGCCAAAATGTCCAGCAGCAAGGAATAGATACAGTTTTAATTCAAAATTTTTGGGATGACTACTTCTGAAACAGGTGATTGTCTTCTGATAGCCCTTTAAAGAGAGGATTGGTTTCGGTAACTAGGTAAATGAACAAATCAATAAATAAAGGTAATATGGACTACACTACTGAATATATGGAGCTCATTCATTTCCTTGCTTGGTTTGCAATTCTGTCAATAATCCTAAATCCCCAGGATCTCTCATCAACATCATTTTACTTTTATTTTCTTTTAAATTAATACTTTAATTAGCACTTTTGTCTAATAGATTATTTTATATGTCCATGATAAGTATTCTTTATCTATTGCTTGATCTTTTTTATGGCCAAGAATTTCTTTGTAAGTGTATACAATGTTTATCCTTTTATCCTTTTTAAATTCCATTATTATTTTTGTTGTTTTAATTATCAGTAGCTCCTTTTTTATCTTTTCTTCGCTAGAAATAGCATAACTTTTCATTAGGCTTATTTAAGTAGGACATAGAGATTCTTGCTTATTTATTCCAGAATTAAAAAAACAAATTACATAAAAAATCTATTTTTATGTCATTGTCAAACATTTATTTCTGCCTGCTTTAAAATATCATGCCATGAGATGGAAATTAAGCTAAAAACATGAAGATGGTGTGGCTTTAATTGCTTTATTATAAGAAATGTTATGTTTTATATTTTTGCACAATAAACCCAACAGATGAAAAGGGTATGTAATCCTCTCCTCTTAGATTATTATTCACATTAAAACTGAGCATGGATAAAAATACCTGTTTGTGTATATGAGGGATAGCAGCCATAACAAGAAACTAGGGAATTAAAGAAAACTTTCATTGAAATACTTGTCAATCAAAATAATAAATTCTGTATACCTATGAGGATCATTGACTTCTTCACCACCCCAGCAAGGTTTTGCACACAATGAATGGAATATAAACAAATCTTATGTACTGGTATGTGCAAGAATGATCTGATGGGAGAAAGGGAAGAAATTCTGCCCAGGAAACACTCAAACAAGAGAGGGGGGACCAGTCAAAGAAATAAACTTAGGAATGGATCACCTTAAGTGATAGCAAGAGATTCAGACTTGTGTCATGGTTCTGAAAGATGAAATTTTCTTGCTTTGACAACTTGCAAAATTCTTTTAATGTCGCTTATAATAAAGTAGAATTAATTGATCTAGTTATGTTTTCTGTCTGATTTACCTTGGATTTCTGGCCTATGAAAATACTAGGTAAGCAGAAAAGAAGGAAAAAAGCCAAATTAATTAGACTCAAACAAACTACATTTATAGCCTATGGAGTTTTGATGGATGGTAGTTTAGTATAGTTTCTGGACAAATATTGAACAGGCTACTAAATAAATAAATAAATAATAAGCAAGCCAGTTATTGAAATTAGATAACTAAGCTTTCAATTTAATTTTAATTTCTGTAATCTGAAAATGCTGCTATGGAGTAATGCATTTGGAAGGCTGGTTTGGGAATTTATTGGAGAACACATTAAATCAGTTTCCCCTCCCCTGCCCTGTCCAATTTTTGTAGGGCAGTAGGCATATCAAGAATTTGGTAGCATATAATTGGTCCAAAACTATCTGCCATATTGGGTGTAGTCAATCACAAGGAACTTTATCAGCAGACAAATTGGTATAATTTTCTAGCATCCTAGTCACACAGTTGACCTTGTCCTTGGTGATGTAGAGACGCTTATCTACCCATGAATAAAGTATTCATAGTTAATTTTTTTCTCCCAAATAATATTTATAGGTCCCACGTAGAGAGGAGATGTATTCTTGGAAATAAAGATGATCCTGAAAGTATCCACATGGATGGCCATAAGTATCATACTCAGGATACCAAGATGAATTTAGTGACAGAAAAACACAATGATCTCCTAATGTGGCTAACTTTCGGTGGTGAATGCTGGCAAACTCAGCATGGTTCTGATAAAACAATTGCCTCAACCCTCTGTCAGAAAATAAAAAAGACCTCACACAAAGATAAATACTGCCATTGCAAAGTATTAGTGCTGAATGAAAGCCTCCTGTAAAGTGGAACTTAAGTTTTTTTTTTCACCTTAGGAAGTTGACTGTGCTTGCTAAGTTACTATATAAAATTAGTAAGTAGGCTTGGGATGATTTTATTTTTAAGGGTAAATTGCAGAGTTGTGGAGTCAGGTGGCCTAAAATTACATAACTAACTAACTAACTAACTAACTAACTAACTAACTAACTAACTAACTAATAAATCAATAAATTTTTCCATGATAGATTATACTATGGCATGTGCACACATATTGATATGTATGTAGGTTGCTGTAAGTTGAAGCTCTTATAGAGTAGCACCATCTTTCCATTCCCTGGAACTGTCAATTTTTGGGTAGGACTTTCATAATGTGAAATTTCTAATTTTTATGAATCATTTATGTCAAATCTAAGACAAAAGTATGTTTTCCAAATATGAAACAAAGTGACACATTTTATAATAAAATGATAGATCTATCAAGTGCTCATTCAAACTGATTATATTTATTTGGGCATTGCTGTCAGTGTAAAAATCAAACATAAAAAACACACATGTGAATTTACATACTGTTTTAAATATGCAGGGTATTATTTGCATTTTTAGACCATTCTTCCCTGAAGTAGTATCCCAGATGTGTTGGATTAGGAATTAGAAAACTAGGCTGAAGAAAGCTGCTTTGGACTGAAAAAGTCAGAATAGATGACAGACTATGTGTGGTCTTGCAGTTTGTGGCTGTTGGTTTATTTATAGAGATGAAAAATCCTAACGTTTGGAATCTCTCCAAACTAGAAAATAGATAATACAGAATGTGTATGGGAAAATAAGTTGAACCAAGCTGCAATCCAATTCATATTCAGTTGGAAACATATGTTCAGGAGCATAAAAGTGACTTGTAAATATGCAAATAGATCAAACCGAACATATTCAGTTTTCCTGGAGACAGAAGAAAAAGTGGGAAGGCAAATAGATTGCTACTATGAGTTGGAGTTTTGTTCTATTTATTTTGAGTGTTTTTTTCCTGGCCTTCAAAACTATTTTGACAAATTGATTGATTACACTTCTATCTCACTAGAAACTGAGTCTCTCTCTCTCTTTTTTTAGTATATTTTATTGATTTTTTTGGAATGACAATCTTTAATGCTTAGTAAACAAATGTTGTCTGGGTTCATATATTTAATAACAGTGAATAGTAGTTAATTTCTATACTTTCATAATCAACATATTAACTAGAAATACGTTTCCTTGGTCCTCTCTTCTTTCAATAGGTTCTCCTTTTACCAACAGTAAGCAAATATAGTTCTTAACACTAAAATAAAAAAAAAAATTATCTTATGTAAATCACTATAGGTCCTGTTTTCAGAACTCTTATTTAAGCTTAGTTTCCCCTCAGTAGTCAAAACATTTCTTGTCCATTATAGTTTTCTCAAAATTGATTACAATTAAATATTCAAAATATTTCATACGTTTAAATCATCCCAATAGTTTTACATTTCCCATATCATAAAAAATAAAGAAAAGAATAAAGAAAAAAATACTATACTACTTATAGATCACATTTCTCTTACTGTAAAATCCCTCCATTTCCAAGATTTAACTATTCTTTTAACCATATTTAGACAAATGTTTGGTCATATGATATTCCATCTGGTATGTCAAGAAACTGAGTCTCTTGTAGGGCAGCTGCCAATTCTTTAAAATCATATATTTAATTTTGTGAATGTAAATTAATAATTAAAACTTACTAGATAAGTCTTCAAATTGCATATAAACATGTATTTATGTTCCATCTTTATTATTTTTTATAAATAACTTAAAGTGGCAAATACGCACAATACTCCTTCCTCCTATTTTCTCCACAAGAACAACCCTGTGACTTAGTGACAGGCTGAAAGTCACCCAGCTAGTTTCATGTCTAAGGCAGGATTATAACTCAGAGTCTCCTGGCTTCTGGCCTGGTGCCTTAACCATTAGGCGAAACTGGCTTTCAACCAGGTTTAAAAATTAAAACTTTAAAATATTCTGTGTAAATTTAAACTATTACTTCATCAATATATTTAAATATATATATATATATATATATATATATATATATATATATATATATATATATATATATGTATGTATATATGGCAAAATAACTAGCTGTGCACTGAAAAGACAAAGTATATGACTGGCATATCTTCTGGGAAGGCAATTCGGAGATGGGGTAAACAGATTTGAAGAGCCTGTCACTGTATCTCAGTTTGGAAAGAAATACAGAAAAGGTTTTCTGAAGTCAACCTTAGGTACAGGTAAAAATGTACTGGCTGAGGCAGATTTTACTGTTTGAAACTAAAGAGAACAAATAATGTTGTCTTTTGCTTATATCTATGTGCAAAACTTAACCAATAGTAATAGATTCTCATTTTACCACTGCCACCACACTTCAAAATTCACTGCACCTGAATACAGCAAAACGCCATGGCAGTTCAGAAGAGGTCAGACGCATACGGTTTTATTAATTCCACTGCCAGAGGCAATTACTTTCTGCACTTTCTCTAATGGTAGGAGTGGCCCTTTCAGAGGCAAGTTAATTTCCTGAAAAATATATACTAGTAAATCACTACACATCATTCGGCCATTTGAATTAAGTGGTGCATTGACTCCCTCTTTCTTACTTTTCTTTTCTTTTCCTGTGTGAACCAGCTTCCCACCATCATTGCTTCTGGGAAGAATGTGCATATTTTTTCACATATTTTTGCCAGTGAGCTAACCCATCTTGCCAGCTCATTAAAATTGTTTAAGCTGTTTCTTCCTTCTACTGAATGCCCTCTGTGCACTAGGAATAATGAAAAGAATAGCCTATAATGGGAATAAACAAGATTGTCTGGAGGTCTGGAGTGTAAGTAGTGATGACCTGACATATAAATAATCAGCTTTCTTTGCATTAGAATTTTTGTATGAATCGAAGATGGAACTTTTATCAAAAATACTATTAGCTGGATGAATCTGTTTTGGAGTTTTTAGTCATAGACCTGAAAATTATTTGTTATAATGATTTAAAATATTATAACTACTATAAAGGTACATGTTAACTTGTAAATAAAAAGGACAAAACCGATTAAGACATAAGAATTTGAATGTTTGTTAAGTGCTTTGCTATTTTTAATAGCAAATTTACAATCATCCCTCCAACTTTATACTCTGCATTTGATAAATAAGTTAGTAGACTCATTTATCCCAAGTATAACTAGTAATTAGCTTGCCACTGTGATGTAGACTACATGTGTCTACTAACTGGAAAGAGGAAAAAGCACATTCACATTTTGATATGGACTCATTAAATTCAAACTTGTTGAATTTTTGTATAAGTAGAATACCTTTATATATAATGCATACATTTTTACATTTCAAAATGCTTATGGTATAAAAACTGTACAAATGATAACAAATTATGGAGAAATGCATATGAAAATATATACATGTTATAGGGGAGATGGCTGACATAAAAATTAAATAAGTATATAAATAAATAGATTTTATCTGTGTATTTTTTTAAATCACAAAGTGTCATTGTTGGGACAATCTGAATTGGAACTATAAGTACTTGAGGAAGCTGAAAATTCATCCATAGTATTCAAACATTTGCAATTTTGATAAATGATCTTTATAGCCAGTTCATTAAGTGAAAGATAATTTCAAATAGAATGTCCAATTGGACATATACAGAGCTGTTTAATGAGTCAAGACTTATATTTACTAAGATCTGTAGCAGATAATGGGTTGGAGATGAAATAATACAATATGGGAAGATCTAAAAGAATGAATATTAGATAAATCCACAAACAACTTCACTGTAGTAATCAAAGCATGTTCATCAATGGTTCTTCATTAAACTGGGTTAATCATTAAAATTTGGGACATCTGGATTTGGCTCTGAGCCCCATTCTCTTCACCTTTTTTTATTAATCATGTAGGTGACAAAATGAACTGAATAATTATTAGATTTACAGATGATATCAAAGTGACCATAATTAAGAGCATAGATGATGTCAATCTCCATTAGGCAGGCTAGACCAGAAAAGCAACTCTACTGGAAGTATAGTATTGTCAATTATAATAACAAAATCTTGTAAGTCTGATTATGCTATACCATCCCAAAATTGTATACTCAAATTAATCAAGAAAGTGTCTACTTGAGCCATTTCTGAACATTATCAAATTTCCTAGGACTTAAAGTCACAATAAGAAATAAATAAAAGAGTCTCCTGCTGCAGACATCATTAAAACAGTGTTAGCAGAGGGCTAGGAAGGACAGATAACCAAACAGACTATGTTCCACATGACATAGTGCCTGAAATGATGTGTACATTCATTATTTTCCATCTGGGTGGATCTAGTTGGACACCATATTTTATGAAAGTTTTAGTAAAATTGAAATAGGGTCAAGAAAGATAACAAAACTGACAAGGAATCTGGAAGTTAAGCCCTATGCTGAGACATTGAAGAAACTAGGATACTTAATTTTGGGGAAAGGGCTGGCATTTTTTTCAGCAATGAAAGAAATGCCACGCAGAAGACTGTGACCTGTTCTATATTATCTTCAAGTTCAAAAAATGGAATAATGGAATAAGGAATAGAAAGGAATTTGGAGAATACTTCCGGTTCCGTGAAGAATCTACTACCACAAGATCCCTGATACATTGCTATAACATTTCTGCTTAAACAACTCCAGTGAAGAAGAATTTGCCATCTCACATGGAACCTTTCATTGTGAACAGGTCTTCTTGTTAAGATTTTTTTCATGGTATCCAACTGAAATCTATTTCCTTGTAATTTAAGCCCATTGCTTCTTGTCTTGTCTTCTGGCAGAACAATTCTACCTTATCTTCTACATGACAGATCTTCAGATACATGAAGACAGCTGTTCAGATACTTGAAAACAGCTAGAGCCTATGAAAGATTCATTGTCTGAAGAGAAAGAGATGGATGATGGCGAAGCAGTGAGTTGATTGAGAGGCTGATTAGAACCTGTATTTTTAAATGCAGACTCCTATACAAGAGGCACCATCTGTTTAAGAAAGAAGTTTATAGGGCCTAAGAGAGGCTTGTAGAATAATAAATTGCTAACATTTGTTCCACCAAAGCCAATGCTTAGCATTTAAGAATATAATCTGTAATTCTCAAACCTAAGTAAAACCAACAGGTCAATTTTGCTACCCAGTCCTTGGTTTGTACTTTACCTTTTTGGTTCAACAATGGATATTTATTTTTGAAATTCCTTAGATTGAAGTCAGGGCCTAAACACATTAATTTTTTATTCGTTTTTATTCTTCTTTTGATTCCAAATGCCCCTGAACAGTTTTACAACAATGGAATATTTTTTTCAACCTTTACTGGCATGTTCAGATTACAAGCAATTACATGAAGTCAGATTTCAACTGAATATATAGAAGAATGATAAGATAATATTGATGAAGGAATGAAGATACTTTAGTAGAACAGAGAGTAAAAATGAAAGCAAACAAAGGCTTAGTTCTGAGAAAGATACTAAAAATAACTTTGCTTTGATCCTGCATGATATGAAAGCGGGCAGAGAAAAATCCTGGAAGGTTTTCAAGATTCTGTTAATATATCCTACAACAATAAAGCAGAGTTCTAGTGTTCTTGTGGTGTGTATTTCCTGATGTGGCCTACTTTCAGACTGACTCAATATTAGGAAAAACTAACAGTAAGAATAGTTTGATAATGGAAACAATTACCAAGGTAGATTATGGCTTTTTATCCATCCTTAATGATGATGACTAAAAGAAAGAAACAAGCATCAGGAGAAATGAATTACTGTTAAATTATATTAGCTGAGCCCAGGGAATTCTGTAGTGGCCAGCAGAAAGTCCTACATAAAATGTACTTCATGTTTATAAAATTCAAGATTCTGATGCAGAAAAATATTTGTAGCTCAAGGTTGAAATGAGGGCTCCTTGGCACTGTCTGAGCTTAGTTGTTTTCTTGCTGATGTTTCATTACCCAAGCTATCTTACCAAGATTGAAACACCCAAAATCATGAATCTTTTCAATCTCTGCCTAATCAAATATTTTCAATTCAATTGAGAAATATATCAATCAATCAAAGAAACATCTATGGGATCATTGCTTACACAAGTCTTTTGAAAAAAAAAAAAAAAACCACCCACACCAAGTGCTTCACTACCTAAGTAACAACCCAACCTCCCACAAGAGAAGCTGTGAAAGAACACTATTTAGATGAGTACAAACATACTACGCAACCCTGAATATCAGAAAAAGGAAACTGATAATTTATACCTTTTCCAACAAAATGGATATCCATGCAACTTCATCAACATTCCTGGCCACTCAACCCAGTATAGCACAACCAACACAAGCTATGAAAAGGATAACATTGTCAAATATCAAAAACATCTCAGAAACCACCAACAACATAAACACGGCATCAACATAAACCAACTAAAGGTCTTCAAAACATCCCAAGTAAACCAAAAACTCAGCATCCCCAGAAGCAAAAAACCCAGAGTCATTTACAATATACAGTATAAGGACTGCAGCAACCAATATGTAGAACAAACAAGCAAAGACTAGCAAAGCATATCGATGAACACAGACTAGCAGTCAGAAGACATGATGAAATCTCCTTAATTTTATAACACATGGACAGACTTACCCACAGTTTCAACAGAGAAACTGTGAACATCCTAACCAAGTCAAGTCTAAAAACTCTAGAGCAGGGGTGTCAAACTCGCAACGTCACGTGACATGTCGCAACAAATCATGACTTTTTTCCATTGCTGGAAATAGGGTGGGTGATATTTTTAGTATGATGCATCCAGCCTGTGGGCCGGAAGTTTGACACCCCTGGTCTAGAGAAATTATCCATCAACAAGCATAGACACAAACAATATCTACATACCATTCAAAAGAGACAATCAACAAGCGAAAAAGGGAATAAAAAGACCAGAATACATCCTGTTGAGTAATCGACACTGATGAGCAGAGATTAATACCAAGATTAACATTAGACTAACAATCAATAAGCAATTAATATCCCAATCAAGGAACTGCCAAACAAACTAACCTGAAACAGCCCAACCAAAGCATCACCAAGACCACTTCCCAGCAATACTGACAGGGCAAGCCACTAAAATGTAAAATGAGAGAAAACCCCACTCCCTATTAGCATTGCTGATATTACCTAGTTTGGGTAATGAAACATTTGCAAGACAACAACCAAGCTCAGAGAATGCCAAGGGCCCCTCAAATTCAAGATTGTATATAATATAATATAAACAAATAATGAATGTCATATTAACAGTTATGTTAAAATGGATAAAAGTATGACCATTCAGTGAAGTTCCTTAGAAACAGATTATTTACTCCTACAGTATCAATAGAATTTAAAAACAGAATTAACAGAAAACAATGTACACTATAATGATACAATTGTATAAGGGCAGATCCTACAAGTTTTCATCTCTCTATAGAAGTTCATCATAGAAGAAATCCATAGTATACTGGCTCATAACACGCTATGGATTTATGTATTTGAATTTATATCCATTGTGTGTGTAATTGATTGATCATGTACCATCAAGCTGGTGTTCAATCTAATAGATTTTATCCACGACAATCATTCCCTGGTATTTCAACAGTGTACCCTTCACCACTGTAACTAATGCCATCCATCTTGCTGCTTGTTGTTTTCCTCTTCTTTTCCTTTCTACTTTTCCCAGCATTAGAGCTTTTTTCAGAGGTGTGTGTGTATGTGAGTATGTAGTGAGTACCAACAATATTCAGCTCACTAGATACAGTATGTTGCTAACTTTTAGGATACTTTTGTGGATGATTTACATCCCAGATGATGAGAGTCTCTTGTGCTATATATTCTATGAGCAATTAATGGTCCCTGAAGCCATAAATAGCACTGAAAATCTGGTATTGCCTTATGGGCATAATTATATTTTTTTAAAAAAATCCCAATGGTATTAAAAAAGGATTTATAGTACTGTTTAAAGGTTATATGAAATCATAATGATATATGAATCTACCGTATTGCAGAATACAGAAATACATTTGCCCAAGGTTTGTAACACATTTTATAGGTTTATGTAAGCTTGTGTATTATATTTGGCTTTATTTGGTTTTATTAATCTATTGTAGTTTGGCAATATTTTATGAATACATAAAATTGCACTGATTTTTTGTTTTTCCTGCTGTTACTCAATATTTGTTCTGTTGCTTAGATTCTCAGAACTAAGAACTTAATCTGATGTGTGTTGGAAAAAAACTCACTCTCGCAGCTGATAGTATTTCATACCTGCAAAACAGAGAACCCAGAGAAGGGAATGGAAAGAGACTAATCATTTATTTTGCTGGTGGTCTTTTATAAGTGGTATCTTCCCATGAACTTAAGTTAACATTTTCATATATCTTCAATATTATAGTATCTACTGAAATGTTTTTAGATCAATAAAATGTCACTTAGGATATAACACTTCACCAGAACTAACTGGAAGCTACAATGCTCTGAATATTTAAGATAATTTACAAATAACCATTCGAGCAAACAAAGTGGGCCACTGATAGAACTCCAAAAAATGAAAACATTTAAAAATGTTGTTAACTTACAGATTTCAAATCCCACTGCTTATTCCATGCTATCCTTAGTTTGTATTTCATTTTTTTTTAAAAAAAAACCACAATGGCAATGGTGACATTGACAGCATCTAAACCTTATCATCCTTAGCAAGCAATGTGAAGAAAAAGTCATGTCTCCCTTTAGGTAATTCCTGAAGGAAAATAATCACACACAGACACAGCTACACACAGACACAGACACACACTTCAGCAGCACATCTAATTAAACAACAGTGGCTTAAATTCAGAGTATCACATAATATATATTGTTTTTCTTGGTAAGGGGTGGATATTTTCCCTTGATTTCAAAATTAGTTTAGTCTGTTTTAGTGCCATGCTATAATGCTCATATGTTTCATTTTTCAAAATGGGGGCTGAGGGAAGGTGGCAAAATTTTATGGCATAGTTAGAAGAATGGTTTGGAGAGCAGAGGAAGAGGGGGAAGAGGTGGAGAAGAATGGAGCAATGATAGCAGTGGTTGTATATTTTCTATTCTTGGTATAACTGACATGCTTTCATTAGGATTTAGTTTTAAAGCAAATTCTGAATCCAGTATAATGTCAGTCTAATGAAAGAACTCTTCCCCACTGAAAGATAGGTAGAATTTGGGTCAATGGCACTATATGGTATTAGTCAACAGGCATCAAACATGCTGAAAAATACCCAGGCATTTAATGAAAACAGAACAATATGTTCCAAAAGTGGCCCAAAGCGCTAATCAAATGGGGAGATCATCAATTTCAGAAAACAGTAAAGTGGTTCTTCTAAAATGTCATTATGGATAAGGAAAGGGTTATTGTACTCAGAGGTACAGTTCTTTGACTCAAGCAATTTTAAGTTAATTTGGGTGCTTGGTTGAACTTTTCACCCAGTTATTGGGCAATTCAAGTTTGTTAAAACTCTTTGAAGTATGAAAACAGAGTCATCTTGGAATTCCTGGTTTATTGCAAAGGCAACTGCCATTCCCAGATGAATGCAGAAGGCTTCTCATCGAACTATTAATATCCATTCAATTCATATAAACTAAATTCTGTTGATAGTGTAACTTATTACAGAATGAGAAAAGCAAGAGATCTGAATGTCCAGAGAAGAAATGAAGCCTTATATATTTATATTTGGATTATTTCATCAGGACTATCTTTGCTAGATTTTAATTCTTTTTCTATATTTTCTGACAGAAAATATAACAAAAGTAGTTATATTTAGCCAAAATCCCAGCTCTGGATGCCAGTTCTTGTTTAAGAAATCATCTAACTCTTTGTTTCCAGTAGATGAGAATGGTGATCTACAGTTGGAATTTACTACCTGGAGTGCCACTTGTTGTTCTGGACGAAGATGAATGAGAACAAAAAATAGCTGCAATTTTTACCATTTGTCTGCCATTGGTGATCATTAAGACAAGGCCTCCTGATATGATAGGCATCAGAGTATTTGCAAGAGGATATTCCCTGCAGGAGCTGCACTGTCTCCTTCTAAAGGCGTGAGCTGGACTGGACTATAATTGGCAAGCTCCAACAGCACTATCAGTTTGAGAAAAAGAATGTCTTTTAAATGAATTTATTAAGAATTGGAAAGCAATGTTTGAATGATGGAGTCATTAGAATGTGCCCTGGAGTTCTGTATTTATTCTACATAGCCTCTGTCAGCTGCTCTTTTTTCCTGGATTCTTTATTCCTGCAGTACTTTTCTAAATAAAATATACGTTTTGATCTAGATATCATACTTTGAATTATTAAGCTGAGAATGTAATTTCCTTTATCTACTTCAGTGTCTTTGTCACAGTCCTGTACTTTAAAGCTTCTCTGTCATAAAAGCATTTACTTTCTACTTCTGTTTTGACTGTAAATAAAATAAAAGTAAAGCACCATAAAGTATTTTAGGTTCTTTGAGTTTCCTTTTAATTTTTATTAAAACTGTGTCATTTTTTTCTGAATTTCCAAAAATCTATTGGTTTGATTGATGTTAATGTCTGCAAACTTTTCTTTTGAAATGCTCATTTCATTCATTTAATCTAATTTTAGTTGACTGATTTTCAACTTTTGAAATCCTTCTCCGAAAAATGTTGGCTTGTTGTGAAAACTTATATCAAAGACAATTCTGTGGAAAAAAATAGTCTATATTTCATTTTTGTTAAGACAAGATCAAGAATTCCTTGAAACATTGCAAGATCTTTTCCAATTGTTGATTAATTTTTCTTTTTCCTTTTTCTTTTTAAAATATTCCTGAGGTTAGCTGGCTTCATAACTTTGTTTCAACAGGGAGTTTAGATCAGTAAGAAATAGTAGGAGACTGAAATTGTATTTCCCATCTGGTATGTAGACAGCATAAGTCACCAGTACTGTTTCCACGCTATGCCTGGATTTGTAGTTTATATTCATAGGTTTTGCAATTGTCCACATTTTATGTTATTTCATTTTAACACTTGGCTTTGATTGTTTCTGTTCATAAAATGGAGAGTAGAACCTGCTGCCTTTTTCAGGACTGTGGTTTGTTTTTGAAGTTCAGTCGATTTATTGCATCTATTGGCTTCACTTATCGGAATAGCAGGAAGCAGCTTTTGTACTGAGAGACTACTGATTCATTCAGCTTACTATAGTCATCACTTTTAAAACTGACTGAAAGTGATGCCTTAGGATTTCTGCCAAGGTTTTTCCAGCTGTAGATAGAATGAAAGATCATCTCTGTTCAGAGTATCCAATAACATAGCATAGATGGTATGTATAAAAGTATAAAGTGAAATAAAATCTCTCTGTATCTTTGGTGTGATACATCAAGAGACTTTGTATCTGTAGAAAGTATAGAAGTTGACTTTAATGGTGAAATGGAAGATCTGCTATTTAGGCAACAAATAGATAAACATAACGTAAGCCCATAAAAAGAGAGACATTTACAAAAAAAATCTCTCTTTTTTCTCTAGGAGATAAAAATGGGAGAGGGAAACATATTTGGACTTGCAAGATTCTGTTATTATGGCCTTTCTAATGAAAGTTGTTTTAGGCCTATGGGGTGTCTGTTTTTTAGTCTAGTTTACCTTGAGGGCTGAAATGGCAATGGAAAACATTCAATCAGTTTTTTTCTGTCTAGTTTAAAATAAGCATACTAGTTTCTGCTGATTGATTTTTTTTTTCTTTCACTAGGAATTGTTCTGTCCTGGACTTTTCAGGATTAATATCCAGAAATCTTGTACTTTCGGTGATATTTAACATTGTCTTTGGAATAGAACTTCTGCCTTAAAATTTTGTCTTTGCTTTCCGTGGCCTGTTTGGCTATGAGAAGAGAATAGATTTTCAGAGCTGTTAGCTATTATTGGAAACTGATACCTATTTATGGATGTGAGACCTTTACAAACTAGTCTTTAATTATTGGCTTAACCTTAAAGAAATGCCCATATAGTACCTTCTTAGGAAGTGCTTACTCAAGTGACTCTAGGTTTCTACAAAAGTCACTTCTGACATCTGCTTGTGATGCTGTTGCTGCAAAAATATGGATCTCTATGATACTTACTTTGCATATTTAATATGAAATGAAATTAATATTTATGTAAATTGTTACAAATTGAACTCAGACAGTTTCAATATTTAGAGGCCTGTTGAGAGTTACTTCTCCTTATGTGGTCCTCAACGGAATTGCATCTACATGGAGGGAGGTGTGTAGTGGGGTGCCCCAGGGCTCTGTTCTGGGCCCAGTGCTGTTCAACATCTTCATCAATGATCTGGACAAGGGGATAGATGGGGAACTCATCAAATTTGCAGATGACAACAAGCTGGCAGGAATAGCTAACTCTCCAGAAGACAGGTTTAGGATACAGGAGGATCTGGACAGACTTGAACACTGGGCACTATCTAACAAAATGAAATTCAATGGTGAAAAAAGTAAGGTTCTACATGTAGGCAAGAAAAACCAAATGCACAGGTGTAATATAGGGAGTACCTTGCTCAATAGTAGTAACTGTGAGAGGGATCTCGGAGTCCTAGTGGACAATCATTTAAATCGGAGCCAGCAGTGTGCTGCAGCTGCCAAAAAAGCCAATACAGTCTAGGCTGCATTAACAGAGGGATAGAATCAAGATCACGTGAAGTATTAATACCACTTTATAATGCCTTGGTAAGGCCACACTTGGAATACTGCATCCAGTTTTGGTCACCACGAGGTAAAAAAGATGTTGAGACTCTAGAAAGAGTACAGAGAAGAGCAACAAAGATGATTAGGGGACTGGAGGCTAAAACATATAAGGAAGGGTTGCTGGAATTGGGTATGTCTAGTTTAATGAAGAGAAGGACGAGGGGGGACATGATAGCTGTGTTCCAATATCTCAGGGGCTGCTGCAAAGAAGAGGGAGTCAAGCTATTTTCCAAAGCGCCTGAAGGCAGTACAAGAAGCAACGGGTGGAAACTAACCAAAGAGAGAAGCAACCTAGAACTAAGGAGAAACTTCCTGAAAGTTAGAACAATTAACCAGTGGAACAACCTGCCTCCAGAAGTGGTGAATGCTCCAACACTGGAAGTTTTAAAGAAGAAACTGGACAGCCATTTGTCCAATATGGTATAGGGTTTCCTGCCTGAGCAAGGGGCTGGACTAGATGACCTCCAAGGTCCCTTCCAACTTTATCATTATTATTATTATTATCATTATCATTATTATAAGGTCTGTGGAATGTGTATGTCAGTCCTGTAAGGTGGACCAGACCAGGAAAAAGTTGCACAGGAAGTCTAGAAATATACTTTATTGAGATAAACTATAGTAACAGAACCTTGCTAGTCTGTGTTCTAATTTCTTATACCCCATGGAAGCTGGGAGGAGCTAGTCTGGGTCTCTTCCTAATACTATTTCCTTTTCTGAAACTGAAGAATACTTCTGTCTTTGTATCTGAATATTCTGAATATTTCTTAAAGGACATTTCCATGGTTCTTTAAAGCGAGAGATGATGGCCCTTGTTTGTAACAGACCCATATTATGGAATACATTACCATCTTCAAAGAGTCAGAAAATACCTTCATTTCTTATTCTCAGAAAAATCAAGAAAGCCTTCCTTTTTCAATGAGCCTTCAATGTCAACTGCTTGGTGCATGGAGTTCTTCTGTAAGTGAATAATTGTGTTACACCTTTTGATTATTACTTTGTATACAAAGATGTAAGATTGGAGTATTTTACAAATAAAATAAATAAATACTCATATTGAGGATATTTGTTTAATATGCAATAACTTTGCCCAGTTTTGAACAATAAATACTGCAGCAGAGTTTAAGGTCCCAAACTTCTGATCTATTCAGGAACTCTACTTAAGGGAAATGAATAAATTTGATCTAAGCAGGGCATTAATACTAGGAAGTTTTGATTAATGTTATTGGCAGATTTTTGGGGGGTGTGGAGAAAAATGAGAACATTTCCAGAGGGTCTGATAGCCACACAGAAGATCTTCACTCTTATTTTACTACCTCTTATGTCAGAATAACTGGGACAATAGTATTGAAAATTTTGCTCAATTACAGGAGTGACAGCCAGACTAAAAGAGGATTTATTTTATGATTTGAAAGGCTGCTGGAAGAATCTCCACTTTTATGCTAGAATTATCTTAACAATTGGAAAAAAATGATGAAATGGAGGTACCCTGGCTGTTGTTGTCTGAAGAAAGAATGAAGCAGCTTACAATTCACAACAATAAGATTCCATAATTGTTTTAATAGTTGCATATCTAAATAGACTATTGATTATTGTTTAATGGTAGGATTTATATAATTAAGTTTGAATATCCTGGGCAGATTTGGAAACTTATATTGGAAATAGGGATTTATTATGTGGTGAATCTAAATGATATTTTAAACTTTAAATAGAATTGTAAACATGAGATAACCTATTGATTTTTTATTATTTCATTTTAATGTCAAATGAACTCTCTCCCTCTCTCCCCTCTCCTCCTGCCCCCACCTTTTCTCTCTCTTTCTCTTTGTACTCTTTGGATTTCTCCATTTGTTTTTGCCATCTAGAGATATCTTTTTGACCATGCTATTGTCACCAGGTCATGTCTCTGGATTCCAGGAAACTGTTTAGTTCATTTATGGTGACTGTTTCAGATGTAGCATTTAGAAGTAGTAATTTAACACTCTTGTCAGTTGCAAGGGAAAATTTTCCATTAAAGAAAAGGGAGTTGGGTTTTATATGCTTAGCAATTTCTGTGGTTACCCATCTATTAATTTGCTCCAAGAAGCCCACGCAACATAAAAATAGAAACCAATATTAGACTACATAATTAAAATGCAGTAATTACAATATACAGTGTCTCTGCAGAACCAACAACTGACCAATCTTTTAAGGGTTTTAAAGTTTTAAAGGGTTCAAGAAGTTGAAAACAACATCCTGAAGAAAGCAGAAACAAGCCATTCTCCAGCATGATTGGATGGAGAACCCACGGATGGGTTGTCTTAATCTATCTGCTCCAATTAGACTAAGTCTGAAATTTAGTACCGCCCCCTCTGTGCCAACTGCACCCCAGTTTTAGACTTAGTCTTTTTGCCCCAAGACGCGTTTTGTCTTCGCTCCTGGAGCAGAAGACTGTTTAATTCTATTTAATTACTTAGCTCAGGCTATTATTATTATTTGTTATTTTATTATTGATTCAGAATCGATTATATCTAGAAGAAAGATCAATTATCCCAGTCTGAAGCCTATTCAGGCTGACAGACTCACAATCCTCTCCCTCTAGGGGGGGGGGAACTTTTCCCTTCTTTGTTTTCCCTCAGTTAGGGACAGCAAGATCAAACCTTTGATTTAGGTCGTTTTCAGAGCCTCATCAAGCCTGGAGGGAGCCTTCCCAGGTCCCTCGGCCCCAGCAGAGAGCAGCAGGTGAGAATTTGGGCGCGGCCCAATTTTCGGAGCCGGGAGGGCCTGTCAGGCCTTGGACGACAGCTTTTCCAGCCGGCCTAATCACATGCCACCAGCTGCTTTAGGAGCCCAGGCGATTCACCTGAACGAGGGCTCGTTGCAGCTTAGACCCTAGGCCTCAAGGCCTTCTCCCAATTTTCGGAGCCGGGAGGGCCTGTCAGGCCTTGGACGACAGCTTTTCCAGCCGGCCTAATCACATGCCACCAGCTGCTTTAGGAGCCCAGGCGATTCACCTGAACGAGGGCTCGTTGCAGCTTAGACCCTAGGCCTCAAGGCCTTCTTCCAACGGCCGTTTTTTAGGGCGCGAAATTGGCGGCCGCCATTTTGAATTGCCTCCCAGCAGCCATTTTGGGTGTGGCTGAAGCCCCCGGCGGCCATTTTGTATGTGGTTGAGGCCCTCGGCGGCCATTTTGTGAGTGGCGGAAGTCACTGGCGGCCATTTTGTGGGTGGCTGAAGTCGCCGGTGGCCATTTTGTGTGGGGCTGAAGCCTCGGCAGCCATTTTGAGTGTGACTGAAGTCACTGGCGGCCATTTTGTGGGTGGCTGAAGTCACCGGCGGCCAGTTTGTGTGGGGCTGAAGCCTCGGCGGCCATTTTGAGTGTGCCTGAAGTCATTGGTGGCCATTTTGTGTGTGGCTGAGGCCAGACTGCCTGGAACTTTCTTCTGAAGGCAGTATTACATCATCGGTGGCAGGATCGTCGAGAGAGCAGGTTCGACCGGGGAGGGCCGGATCGATCCCAAGTGATTGGGGTGCCCATTAACTCCCCGCCCATCCTCCTCTTGGGCTGAAGTATCTCTGTAGACTCCCTTGGTGAAGTACAGCGCCGAGGGGGGCGTTTTGCCAAGGTTGAGACCAGAGCAACTCATCATGGCAGAGAAAGGCAGCGAGCCAGCCAAGAGGAGTCGCCAATCAGAGGCAAGTGGTAAGAGCACCACCAAGCGAGCCCGGCCAAGCAGGGAGCCACAGAGGGAGGAAGGGTGCCAAAGACTGAGAGCGGCCTCCCCAGATCTGATAGACACGATGGGAAGGTCTATTTTGGAGCCCCTTTCTTCGTACAGTGCCTCAGCCCCAGGGGCCTGGTCTCCCCCCAGGGGAATTCCTGAGTCAGATTCAAACCTAACAGTGGCTTCAGGGAGGGGTATAACCGGTCAGGACACCTCAGGGCCCCAGGCCACATTCACTCCCACTGCAGCAGGACTTCGCCCTCCTGAGAACCAGGCCCTGAACCCAAACCTCCTCCAGTCCATGATAGCCCAGGCTGTGGCTCAATTTATGGCCTCCAACACCCCACACCCCCCCCAGGCCACGTATCATCCACAATCTCCAGATTTGATGGAGGATCCCTCATCGGATTTGGAATCTACAGGGGCTGAACAATCTGGCCTGATTTTGTTTGAGGACGAGGGCATCACTCCCTCTGACCCCACCCCTCCTGTCGGTCTCTTTGACCATTCATTCTTTAATTCCCTGCTACTCAGGGCCTGCACTAGTGCAAACCTCCCCCAAGAACAGGAGACCCCACCTCCAGGGGTCCCCACGCCATATACACCAAGCCCTCAGTCTCGCAGAACAATATTCCCTGCCCTCCCCTTTTTCTGAATATAGTTCAAGAACAATGGGAGAACTTAGGATCCTTCTTAAGCCCCGGTGCAGTAGAGAGAACATTATTCAATGTTGCCCGTTCCCTGGCCTCCCTATTGGAGATTCCTGAGATTGATGAGCCTTGAACTCATTGTCTCCCAATGTTAATATCCCTGGGGACATAAATGAGGCACTTAGGGCGGAGGATAAAAAGATTGACTCCGCATTGCGTAGTTCCCATCTGGCATCAGCCTGGGCAACAAGGGCGGCAACGTCCATGGCCTTCTTCGCTAGGGCTTCAGCCCTTGGGTTACGTGAGCTCCAGGACAGGATCCCTCCACACCAGCTCAGAGCTCACCAAAATCTGGGTAAGTTAGTGGCTACATCCCAGTACCTAGCCGACGTTTCTCTGCACATGGCTAGATACATTGCCAGACCATCGCTGCAGACATCTCAGCACGAAGGTTCCTTTGGCCCAGGAATTGGCGAGCAGACACCAAGACCAAGTGGCGTCTGGCCTCTAAACCTTACACAGGTGGACATCTCTTTGGTAAGGCACTAGGACCATACTTAACTGAAGGTAAGGACAAACGTAAAACTCTGGTTAACTCATGTCACAGAGCAGTTACAGGAGGCTGCCTTTCGACCAGCTCCATCCTGGGACTGGGCCCAGGCATCCCTCTATTCCTTTCAGAGACAAGAACGACAGCAGGATCGTTCAGCATGCAGAAGCAGACCACAGATCCAGGCCAAGCGGCCCCTTCAAGACCGAGGGGCCATTCCTCTGAACGAGGCAAGTGACCTCACAGTCTCACTTCCCATAGGAAGCCAGCTGGCCCCTTATTCCAGCACTTGGGCAGTCACCACTACAGATGCCGGCTGGTCCCTTATTCCAGCACTTGGACAGCCATCACTACAGATGCATGGGTGTTAGACACTGTCAACAAGGTTTGAGACTAGAATTTGTTCTCAACCACCTGACAAATTCCGCTCTTGCCCTATCCCAACGAGCAGGTCCAGGGCTGACTTTATGTCAGATGCCATAGCTCATTTATTACAAATACGAGCAATTGAACCAGTACACAAGACCAAGAAGGACGAAGGTTTTACTCAAACCTCATCGTCATCCCTAAGACTTGGGGGGCTGGAGGGCAATCTTAGACTTGAAAGGTCTAGACCTTACTTGAGGTATAAGAAGTTTAAGATGCAACCACTTCAATCAATCCTGGCCAGCATCAGGCAAGGTGACTTTCTTACCTCAATAGACCTAACTGAGACATGTTTCCTAACCACCGCAAATTCCTCAGATTCAGCTATGCCCACTACCAGTACAGAGCCCTACCATTTGGCCTCTCATCGACACCGAAGGTATTTACAAGGTACTGGCAGTGCTCGCAGCCCACCTTAGACAAATTCCAATCAGAATTCAATGCTATTTAGATGACATACTAATTCAGTCATCATCATTCCGAAACGCTCAGTCAGACCTCGCCCTAGCCATCAAGGTCTTTCAGGAGCACGGGTTTTCTGTTAATTTCCAGAAAAGTCATACAACAACCCGGCTCCTCCATTTGGGCGCTGTTATAGACACGGACAATTGTACGGTCTACCTATCTCAGGACCGAAGGAACTCTATTCAGACTCTTGTATGTCGGATCCTAAGGGCCAGAGTAATCACATTGGCCTCCGTATCACAGCTACTGGGGAAGACGGTGTCCTGTGTGCAAATTGTGCCATGGGCATACCTCCATGCCAGAGAATTACATGGCTTCTCCTTCCATTTCAGAGACTTGAACTCCCTTCAATGGTGGGACTCCCCGGCGCTGTCATGGGGAGCAGTATTAGAACCAGACAGGATTACCATTACCACAGATGCAAGCCTGTTTGGGTGGGGGGCACACCTTCACACGCACTGGGCTCAAGGTCGGTGGTCCAAACAGGACCTAAGGAACAATATAAACTGGCTGGAACTCAGAGCCATACATATGGCCCTAAAGAGATTCACCGATATAGTACAGGGCCAACATGTCCTGATTTTAACCGACAACATTACAGCCAAGGCCCATGTCAACAGACAAGGGGGGACAAGGTCCAGGCCTCTCATGCAGGAGGCCAAATTGCTGGGGTCCTGGGCGGAACTGAATCTTCCCTCCATCAGGGCGGAGTACATATCCGGAGTGACCAACCAGCAGGCGGACTCACTGAGCAGAGCAACCGTGGATCATTCTGAATGGCAGTTGGATCCGAAGGTGTTCAGAGAGATCGTGGACAGGTTTGGTTCCCCAACCTTAGACCTTTTGCCTCCCCCACCAACTCACAACTTCCCAGATTCCTTTCTGGGTTCCCACCTCCATCAGCGGAGGGAACAGATGCACTCCGCAGTCCCTGGCCCAGGGAACTGCTCTGTGCCTTCCCTCCTCTGCCGTTTCTTCCTGCCACGATCAGGAAGATCCTTCGCGAACGAGCAGAGGTCCTCCTGGTTGCGCCGCATTGGCCGAGATGCTCTTGGTCGCCGACCTGATGGAGCTCTCCGTATCACCTCCATGGAGGATCCCAGCAAATCGCATCTCCCACATTTAGGGGGAACTACGCCATCCAGACCCTCAATGACTCCAGTTAACCGTCTGGCACTTGAGAGGCAGGCCTTAGGCTGAGACTCATATTCGTCAAGGGTCATAGCTATGATTCAGCAATCCAGGTGACCCTCGACGAATAGAATATACGATGCCACATGGAGAGACTCCTGTAATTGGTGTTCAGTTCGAAAAATTGACCTTTTGGCGGTTTCAATGCCAGTTATCTTGGAGTTCCTGAGGGATGGTCTAGACAAAGGGCTTTCCACAAGCACCATCCGCAGGCAGGTAGCATCACTTGCCACAGTTATTTCCTGTGGCAATGAATCCTTAACACATTACCCTATGATACGCTCCTTCCTAAAAGGAGCTAACAACGTCAGACCATCAACTGTACATAGATACCCCTCGTGGGATCTTCATCAGGTTTATAGGTTCTTGTTTCGCACCCTTTGAACTATTGACACTGGTTTGTTTAAACAGTTATCGATGAAGGTGGCATTTCTTGTTGCTGTAACTTCAGCGAGAAGGATATCTGAACTGGCTACTCTTCAGTGAGGAAGGACCTGTGTACATTCCATAAGGACAGGGTAACCCTTAGGCTAGGCCCCTCCTTCGTGCCTAAGGTCAAGTCCTTGTATCCTAAATCTCAGGAAATAGTTTTGCCGGACTTCTGTCCTAACCCATCTAATGAGATAGAGGTTCAGTGGAACAAATCGGATGTGCGCAGGGCTTATATTGTTATATACAGAGAACCTCATCTTTCCACAGAACAGAGGCTCTGTTTGTGTACTATCACCCTTCATCACTAGGTCAGAAGGTTTCTTCAACCACAATACGCAGGTGGATTAGAGTTTGTATTTCTCTGGCATACCAGTCTCAGTCACTGCGAGATCCCAGGCATATCACGGCCCATTCCACCGGGGGGCAGCTACTACAGCTGCCTCGTCTACTCAGGCCTCCGTAGAGGGAATTTGTAGAGCAGCAACATGGGCATCGCCCTCTTCCTTTGTCTGTCACTACAAGAGGGATATATATGCATCTTCTACGGCTTCATTTGGCCGCAGGGTCCTAGAACACGCATTAACATTGGGTGGGAACCAGGCCCAATCTAATTCCCCACCCTAGGGACACAGGGCTTTGGTATGTCCCATCCGTGGGTTCTCCATCCAATCATGCTGGAGAAAGGGGCGTTGTCTTACCTGAACGCCTTTTCTCAGCATGATGATGGAGAATCCACTCCCTCCCATTAGGTCAGTTGGCCTGGTCCCCATTTGTTCAGACGCGTCGGACTAAAGTCTGGGTATCGCCTTAGCCTAAAACTGGGGTGCAGTTGGCACAGAGGGGGCGGTACTAAATTTCAGACTTAGTCTAATTGGAGCAGATAGATTAAGACAACCCATCCGTGGATTCTCCATCATCATGCTGAGAAAAGGCGTTCAGGTAAGACAACGCCCCTTTTTCATGTTGTTTTCAAGAAAATGACATAGTTATGTGTGTCCATGAACTCTTCAATCTTGAGTCTGATTTGAAGGAGACTTTCCTTTTAACAAAAAAGAGTAATACAGAACATTTTTTTGAAAGAGGATTTTTAATGATAGAATTCTCCCTCTCTCAACTATGTAATTTAGATTATTAGAAGCACAGATCTGTTATTACAAATCTATTATTTTAAAATAAAATATTCCATGACTTCAAAAAGACGATTAAGAACGTACCACATGAGTCACTGTGAGAAAGATATTCATCAGTCAGGATGATAACATTAGTATCATTTGACAGGAGCACAGATAGCAGCATTTTATTGAACATAACCTTTAGGTTTGCAGATTATTGCACATAAACATTTAATATGATGCATAAGCTAGTTATCATTTGGAACTTGATATAAAATTCAGCTGAGCAGTGTTTCTAAAGGAAAGTTAACATATTTTATAGAACCTTGTTTTTTTTTTAAAAAAAAACAACAACAACTGGAGCTGAAGCTGTTCCAGGCATTATCTGCTGGTGATTTCAAACGTGTGTAAAAATAACTGTAAAGCTGTATTTAACTGTCTCTCTGTGTATTACCTCTTAGCCATATATTGGCAACATAGTATATAAGCAGTTTGGACTTTCCAACTTTGTATTTCACAAAAACAGGTGGAGAGGTCTCATTTTGTTTCTAGACATTCAGCAATGATAAGTCTGTTTTCTCAAATATGATGGTCTAGTTACTAATGAATGGTCGTATACCTGCAAATTATGTGTCTATAGTTCAAAGTATCTGGAGTTCAGGAAAGCATACTATATCTATTGGGATTCCTCAACTCTGTTCTAGTGCAGTTAAGACAGTATGGCCCAAAGTGATTATGAATTTGTCACTAGGATTGCAGAGCAAGAGAACTTTGCTTAATTATAGAAAGTGTCATAATTCAATGATTCACATGATTGCCCTAGAACTGGGCAGGCTTCCCTCAGTGCTAATCATAATTGCTGTGTTTCTCATGCTCATAGGGAAAAAAGCTTCTTTCTTCCATAATGCCTTAGTTTAATGCAAAGCAATAACCCAGCTGCTAACACAAATACTGCTATAGCAAAACAAGCTAAACAAAACAAGAAAAACCCTTAGGAACAAAATGAAATAGTTACGCATGGCTAATGCTGATTCCCAGTCCTTAGAAACTGAGACAATTTATTTTATCCATGGATAAATTAGATAATTTTCCCTATTAGTATTAATTTAGGTACTTTTTAATGTAGTGGAGAAATTGGAAAAAAATTATATTCACCTATAGATTAGGAACAGCCAGAGTTTCAAGCAAGGATGATGAATTGTTGCCTGTTTATAATCCAACAAAATTGTATGTCCTATTTCTCAGGTAATTTTTTCATGGGGGGTTTAATAACCACTGATAATGAAAGTGCACTTGAGAAGATTTCAAGAGGGAGAGAGAGAAATAAACCTTTACAGCTATTAAAGTCTTACCACCATTTTGTATATGTATAAAATATGCAAGAATCACTCCAAAGGCTGTATTCAAACACAATTACATACTGTATAAAACACTTTTCTACAAACATCAAGCCTGATCTGTATTTACCAACAGCAGACAAAGAGAACTGCAGGCAAAGAGGGTCATCTGTTTCAACTAATCTCTGTGCTGAATTCTGTCTCCAACTAGAATTTATTTTGGGTGAACTTATAGGAAGGGCAATACATTCGGTCTAGTAGAGCTTACTATGTTTTTGCCTCTGTCTATCTTTTTATTGCTTTACAGCCTCCCTGGCTGATCATCCCCTTGATAAGAACAAAGATATCAAAAAGAGACGTTCCATCAAAATGGAATTTAATTCAAATGTGGGAAGACTAGGAAGCAGCAGTTTTCCGAGGAGACAATCATATAGTGAAAAACAGAGTGCTTTCTTATGCTTTCCTCTTGATTTCTTTTTAACTAAAGCAAAAGGCCAACACATCAATCATGAAGATGTACTATTTTTTCAAAGTGAACTTGAGGGAAATGGTAAAAACAACAAGAAAAAAGAAACAGATTCTCAGCAAAACACTGATTTTGCCCACATCACAAAAGTTATTCACTTTTAAAAAATCTAGCATGAGGTAACAATGATATAAGTTTTCTTTATGTTGATTCTTTCTCTGAATCTAGAACGCACACATATTCTATATGAACATGACTACTTCATATTTCAAAGAATTTGAAGGTTATCTTTATCCGTCCTTGGATTGAAGCAGACAATCTTATGGATTATCTACACATCCCCACAAACATGTGAGAGTTTTTTGTTTTCCCAGGACTGGACACACTGTGGCAGAGCAGATGACTGTACATAGTGATTTATTGTGGTTTACACCGTTTCCAACAGTAGGCTGTTGCTCTAGATCAGTGGTTCTCAACCTTCCTAATGCCACGACCCTTTAATATAGTTCCTCATGTTCCCCAACCATAAAATTATTTTCGTTGCTACTTCATAACTGTAATTTTGCTACTATTATGAGTCATAATGTAAATATCTGATACGCAGGGTATATTTTCATTGTTACGAATTGAACATAATTAAAGCATAATGATTAACCACAAAAACAATATAGCAATGCTCACTGGAGAAGCTTACTCTTCCTTGCTCAAAAATGTTGGGAGGGAGAGAAGGGGAAGGAAGGAAGGAAGATTGAATGGGAAAGGAAGGAGATGGAGAAGGAAGGAGATTGAAGGGGGAAGGAAGGAAGGAAAAAGATTGAAGGGGAAAGGAAGGAGATGAAGAAGAAAAGGAGATTGAAGGGGAAAGGAAGGAAGGAGAAAGAGATTGAAGGGGAAGGGATGGAGATGGAGATGGAGAAGGAAGGAGATTGAAGGGGGAAGGAAGGAAGGAAGGAGAGAGAGATTGAAGGGGAAGGGATGGAGATGGATGGATGGATGGATGGAAGGAAGGAAGGAAGGAAGGAAAGAAGGAAGGAAGGAAGGAAGGAAGGAAGGATTGATCTTTGGAGAGTCATGTTTCCCCAGATGGTGATGAACTGCAGCTCCCAGCACTGTTCTTCTACAGTGTTTTTTAGGGCTGCTGGAGATGGTAGTCTGGTGGAGAGCTTGGCGGAGAGCCAAGTGGCAGTACTTCCAGGGCCTCAGAAGCCGCCTGGAGGATCCGTATGCCTCAGAGCCCCTGGCTGCCCTCTCGCACCCACCAACCTGGAGCTCCCCATCCTCATTGTGGCATCTCTTGCCCTCTCCCAGCCTGCCCCTCCAGCCTCCTGAGTGCCATCACAGCGGTGGGGTCGCGGGAGCCCCTTTCCACACTGTGCAGCCCTTCACCGCCATGATCCTTCCCTAACTCGTCGCACGCTGCTTCTCCCCTCCTGGCCCGGCCAGCTGGCCTCTGATGCACATGCGGGCATCGCTGCCGCCTCACCCTCTTCCCTGCCACTTGGCCGCTTCCGAGGTCTGGAGCCCAGCGAGCCAGGAAGGAGCCACTCCTGCCCGCCAGCCACAGGGCCACGCCGGGTGCCAGAGGGCCGAGGCAGCCTCTGACGGTGAGGGAGGCGGGCTGGGCAGCATGGGGGAAGCTCTGGCACAGCACGGAGTGTGGCCGGGGCGGAGTGCGGCTGGGCAACCAGGAGGCATGGGGACCGGCTCGGCTCAGCCAGCAGTAGCGGCAGCGGCAGAACAGCCCAGCGGCAGCGCCAGCAGCAGCCCAGACCCGGCTCGGCTTGGCCTGGCCACCCACGCAGTTGAGATGGCCCAGGACGGCATCGGGGGTGCGCGCAATGGCGCTGCAGTGGCAGGAGCAGGCACTGTTGGAGGAGAAGAGCACTCTGAAGGTGGAGGAGCCGGCAGAGGAGGGGGAGGGCGGTGGCAGCGGCTGGATAGAGGAGCGGTGTCTTGGTTCCTACCATCAGAAATATGTGTTTTCCGATGGTCTTAGGCGACCCCTGTGAAAGTGTCATTCAACCCCCAAAAGGGTCGCGACCCACAGGTTGAGAACCACTGCTCTAGATTAACTCCATTCTTCTTAAGTCTTGCAAATTGATATAGCCACATCAATACATTAAAGTTTATAAAATGGCATATAATCTTTGCTACCCTCCAAAAAATCTTGCACTGATTGGAAATGTGGTTTCTCCTTTTCTGGTTGCTTATTTGCTCCAGGCCAAGTTCCAGGCTCTCCTCCAGGCCAAGCTCCAGATTCTGCTCTTAGGCAATGTTGCTTTTGAGCACTCTAGGTGAGTTCCCAAGCCAAGCTCCATGCAGAAATCCCACCAGGATATGCTGCCTACTGTAGTTCATGGTTGCCTGATAGCCCTCTTGCCTGACTGTAATAGTTGTCAATCTCCAGAGATCACCTCCCACTTTTCCTTCTACTTTCTGTTTTCTTATTTCATTTTTTCCAAAACCCTTAAATACTGTGTCTGAACATTCATTTTTGTAAGCTAAGAGTGTGTGTGCTGGGGGGGGGGGTAAGGCTGCCTATGGATGTTGGCTTGTACCTAAAAATGCCAGGGTCTGGTTCAATTAGTCAGATAGTTGGGATGCTGCCATGGATGCTTGTGAGTAAATTGGAAGTGGGGAAATTAATGATCCCATCTCTTTTCAAGTTGGAGGAGGGGGTTTCCTTTTGGGAAAAAAGCATGAACTATACAGAAATTTGGGTGGGAAAATGGGGCTGCATTTGTTGGCTGCAGCTGTTTATCCAGCTTCCTTTTCTTATAACACACAAGCACTTTTTGCTTCCTATTTCATGTTATAGCACCTAAATCTCAATGTGCAAATTTGAATAGGGCTCAGCCCATTATAAAACAATTTCCTCAATAATCTGACATACATATGTGATTCCCAAGGATAACAGCAGCATAAATTTATCTGCATAAGATTAATACTATGGCAAATCACGCTCTATGCAGTTTCCTGCACAGGAAATGTAGCCTTAATATCTCAAAGTCTTTTTCTATTTATTAGTTTTAACTGCTTACTTTTCTAGAACAATTGATTCTAAACTTGGATCAGGAATTTTAATTGAATTTAGGCATTTTTAATTATTAAGAAAATCAATATTCTAACAGTTGATATATGAATAATTTTGAAATGTTTACCTATGGAAAAACACAGCAATAGTGCTGTTGATGGAAGACTTTAATAGCAGATCAAAGGGAATTTGCAATGTTTAGCAGATAATTTTGCCATCTTTGTCATTTTTCCTCCACAGTTAACAGAAAAGATATGATCTTATCTTGGAGAGGCAGCCAAATAATATGTTCAATATATTTATTATAGTTCTGTTAGATGTTTATCTCCAAATCAAATAATGAAAGTAAACAGAGTGATGGAATAGTCTTCATTATCCCCATTTTATATCATTGCTGTCATCCCCAAAGCCTTCCATCAAAAACATTAGAGACTGAAGATGGACTGGGAAACTTGCTCTATTTGTATGGATTTGTCATGTACTTTAGAACTATGGAAGAGGCTTTAGGGTATAATGACACTTCTATTAGGAATCCAAGTAGTCTGGATAATTATTGGAACTTGAGAAGATCACTAGGATTGGGCTGCCAGCACCAAATAAAATTTGGAGCTGGACCAATTCAAGGACCATGCTCATGTATCAAATAAAGCAGTGGGTTGAAGTAGGTGGCCAAATCATGTTCCTTTTTAAAAGTGCTAAAGAGCACCACCATCATAAGATACATGAAATGAAAGCCTTCTCTGGTCAAGCTATAATTTGAGCAGTGATTGAATTACGTAACCTCTCTACCAGTAGATCTCCTGCAGAGGTATTATCATTCTGATGTGTTGTGACTTCAGGTTAATATCAGAAAATAAAAAAAAATCTGGATAATATTAAGATAAGCGTAGTCAGTTCTACATTTCTTTCTAGTTCAACTTTTTTGTCTTGAAAGGGAATGGCATTACCATATCTAGGTTTAATTTTTCATTTATTCTCTGTGAATAAAATTTAGTTTATAATGACTTTCTGATTGAGCCATTTAATATTAAAATCAACATACATGCTTTTTAGAAAGAAGGAAATAAAATGTAGTAAACTCATGCCTTCCTACTTCAGTGTCAGCTTTCCACACTTGGTGAAACTCACAGATATTAAACCAACGACAGATAGTACGAATGGATAGTAAAATATTCTGCATCAGCTTATTATATCACAGAATTCAAGCTACAGCAAATTCTTCAAACCATACAATCTTTCATTTTTATAATCTGTCACATTTGAGTCTGTTGCTGTTTTATGACTTATTGAGCACTTCAGATTTTTTTCTGTCCTTTGGTATCTTTTCAAGGAAAAGATTACTGGAGTGTTTTATCACTAACCAAATCAAATTCTAAAGTTGGTATATCAATCCTGTAAGTTAGCAAGTTGTTCTATGCTAGTTTTATTTATTTCAGTTTCTAAATGCAGAAGTCACCCTAGGCAAGGTGTTCTGTAATGAAACTGATTTTTAAAAAATCAAATATATTCTCTTCCTATATAAAATAATTGTAATAATGATTTGATCTGGAGTAGGGGAACATCCAGAGTAAAAGAGAATTCATTCAGATTTATTTCATGTACATAGTGGAAGGAAAGAAGCAAAGAGAAAGGTTGTTTTTTTCTCCTCTCCCTCCTCTCCTCTCCCCTCCCCTCCCCTCCCCTGCCCTCCCCTCCTCTCCTTCCCAATGTTGGTAATAGGATCAGTTTAAAAGAATAATTTAGGAAAACTTACTATATTATATTCTGTTTCTGTTGGCATGCATACATGCACCTGTAAGCCTGTGCATATCTCAACTATATTTCAAACCTAATTATTCCAGCAGGCCTTGTGGAATATGAAGCACTTTATATTTGTTTTCATTTGCAACTTCTCCTGTATGCCATTATGATATGCAACTCTCATTAAAGTATAGAGTTGTTAGTGTAATATTCTCCAGAAACCAGAAATGGTTTCCAGAATTCTTATTTCTCATATGTCATTATTTCTGGTATACAGTTGTCCAATGCAGGATTTTAGAACATAAATACCTACTGTGTTGGGTCTTTTAAAATCTAAGTGCTGCTAAGCCTGTGTGAGGCCACCACAGTTTGTTCAGTGAGTATTTTGTATAGTGATGGCAAAAGTATTCGATCAGAAGTGCTTCATATTGCTTTGGGATCTCCTCCAGTACTTCCAGCAGTTGGAAGTACCAGAGAAAGCCCTTAAGTGTTGTAAAGGGAAGCAACTCAGCAACTTCTTTTATTTTTTTTAAAAACTGGAATTTGCCTTGCTTCATAAAGTATGTTTCAAGAGGTGCTTCACTTAAAGCATTATTGAAGCAAAGCAGTCCTTCATAGCTTTGATTTGTTGGTTCCTGATTTTGAGTGATTTCTGTTTAAAAAAATGCACGTCTCATGAACAAGTTGACTATGAGTGGATGTATATTTTAAACTAGAGGAAGACAGATGCTAGCTAATTTGATTGGGTGCAGTTGCCCATTACATGGAGGAATCCATTTTTGATAGATCTTAAAACTCAATTCCTTTAAAAATATGTGATGGGATTCTTTGCATTATGATTGCAAAATTTACATTCTTCAGGGATATTTCAGTAAATCTGCATATTCTTTGGACAAACTGTCCAAGAGGCTTTAGTGAATATGCATATTTTGAACTCTTGTATCCTCAGAAAAATATTAGCATTCACTGGTTAATGTGAATAGTCTCTAAGACTACTGAGATTCAAACTCAAATGAATATGTGTAATGCAGATGTATATCTATTAACTATTTAGTTTTACTTTCATTTGTGCATGAAATAATAAAGGAATGTAGATTTCTTTATTTCTACCATACCAACATTCATTTCACTGATTTATCCTTTTCTTTGAAGACTGGCACACATTTTTTAAAAATTATAATCAGGACATTTGAAAGGATGCTAAGTTTGCATTCTTCTTTTTCTAATCACTTTTCAGAATCCAATAAAGGAGAATATTTGTAGCTCAGGATTGAAATGAGGGGTCCTTGGTGGTCTCTGAGCTTGGTTGTTTTTTGCAGATGTTTCATTATCCAAACTAGGTAACATCAGCAGTGCTGCTTTTCAGAATTGCTTGTTAGCTTCTTTTCAGCTATTAGAAACCTTTGGGTCAACAGATTTTACAGCATCAGATGAGTTTCCTTCAATCCTTAGTAAAATAAGTTTAACTACTAATTTAATACCTTTATTTTTTTTAATAAACAGCAACAGGATGATTAAAACTTTAATTTGAGAAGGTTACAAACAGAGAAAAAATCCAAATAGGAGGCTGCAAACATTGTAAATATCTGTCGGTTGCCAAGCAGCCAAATTTTAATCACATGACAATGGAGATGTGGTGACAGTCCTAAGTGTGAGGTCTAGCCATAAGCCATTTTTTCAGTGCTGTTGTATCCTTGAACAGTTGCTAAATGAATGGTTGTAAATTGAGGACTACTGTATTTTAATTTCTGGTAACTCTTAGTGGACTTTTGCTGAGATCAGGACTGAAGGCTTAAAGGATTTATTTACGGATAAGAGATAGGATATTGGAAGAAGAGATCATTTGTTGTATTTTACAAAAAAGTGATAAGTTACTGAAATTGTTTATGTGATGAAAGGGGAAGTCATTTCTTCATGTATTTATTTTATTTTTCTTTAGAATATTCTTTTTTTCCCTATTTCTCTATTTCCCTTTTTCCTTTATTTTCTCCATCTTCTTTTTCTTTTAATGCTTTTACAGTTTGTATTAGACTGAAGGCAAACGAGGTCCAGGCAGAAGAACATAATGGCTTCAAAATCTAAGGGACTGGTTTGGACAAAACTCAGCAGCACTTTTTCGTGCGGCTGCTGATAAAAACAGGATTGCCAGCATGATCACCAACGTCCGATAACGGATATGGCACAAGAAGAATAAGATTAGTTTTTTCCTTTTGTAATTATAATCTTTAATAAGATTACGATTAAAAAAGAAATATGAAGTACATCTCTCTCTCTCTCTCTCTCTCTCTCTCTCTCTCTCTCTCTATATATATATATATATATATATATATATATATATATATATATATATATATATAAAGAAAAGAAAGAAGATTTCTTTCTCCCATATTTGGGCTGACAGGTGTTCATTCAAGGTAAAAATCTCCTCC